>NW_005354595.1:3912166-3924122 GCF_000412655.1 Myotis brandtii
GAGGGCCACACTGGGTTCTTAAACTGGACCGGAGGGCCGGAACAAAAGCATGGATGGAGTGTTTGTGTGAACTAATATAAATTCAAAGTAAACATCATTACATAAAAGGGTACGGTCTTCTTTTTTTTTGGTTTTATTCATTTCAAACGGGCCGGATTCGGCCCGAGGGCTGTAGTTTGCCCACGGCTGAACTAGCCCCTATTGAAGCCTGATCTGGCCTGCAGCTTGCAGTGTTGTTTATAAAAAGGTAAAGAAATAAACTTCTTCCTTGTCTACGCCATGGTACTGTGGGCGGGGGGGTCTCTTGATTGTACCAGCTTTGCTGGTCCTCGCCTAGTACACGGGGCCAGCATAGTCATGTGGGGTCTTGGAGGCCATGGTTTGGGGTTGGCCTGTTATTTTAACAGCAGAAGGAGAGTCATTAGAAGATTTCAAGCAGCAAAGCAAAATGATCTCATTTATTCTTTAAAAAGTTCCTTCTGGTTATTCTGTGAGTCTGTGTTCTCTAAGTCTCAGCTTTCTAATTTGTAAAACAGGAGTCTGAGATAGAATTTTCCATCCTGCTATCCCCGCAAGACTCTCTTTTCCAGGTTAAACATTCCAGGTCTTTTAACCATCTTTCACACAGTGGTCTCTTCACAAGCTTGGTTATTCTCTGTGGAATTTATGTGTGGTCAGGTCCTCTGGAACTGGGGTACTTTGCAGACCCAGCCTAACACACTCTCTCCATGGTCTGCCCAACCTGGGGTAGGAATGGGGTCGCCAGTCCTCTTGTGAGATCATTTTTGACATATGTTAGCAGCCATGGTTTCACTGCGGAATCTCCTTGCTCTACCCTGAGGTGAACTGTATGGAATTATTTTTTGCTACACTGGAGCTACTCCCCCCTCATCCCTGTCATACATTCTCTCTACCACTGGCAATACCAGAACAGAAGAGACGACATCTCTGAGATGGTCTTGTGATAAGAGATGGCCTAATTGGGATTCCAGGCATCATCTCTGCAAGACTGGCATGTTCCTTTGAAAAGTGGCTATAGAGACAATCTTTGCATTGAAAACACCGAGAACTAGAATCTTAGCTCCAAAGAGAATCATCTGAGAAGGGTGCTGCCGATGTGCCTGAAACCCGATGGGGAGTTCTCATACACATGATCAGTTTTGTCTGGAGTTCAGATAAAAGGTCACACCAGCTAATTTAGATAGGAATGATAACTTTCCAACTGGGGTAACAGATAAATGCTTCCAGAAACAGCTTTTTTGGGCAATGAAGCCACAAAGGGCTGCCTTCAAAGAGAAGGGGGAAATTGTAGAAGACAGAGAAGAATTTAGGTCAGCCAGAATGGAGCTCCCCAAAAAGTCAAGTTCAGAAATAATTTAACAGATAGGGATCCAAAGAATATGTGGTTTGCCTGACAAATGACATTCACTTTGAAAGTGAAAATGAAATTGGAGAGAGCAAAATTGCTGCATATTGGGTCCCGGAGATTGAAGAGAAATGATACCAGGGGAGAAAGGAGTTGTAAAGCCTTCCTAGTTAAGCACAGAATTAGAATGAATGAATTTTGGTCCATAAAGGGTCAGGTGAAGATCATACAGATAATGGCTTAATCCCAAGCAGCTCCAAATGATGTTCATTAGCGGAGGATTGCAGGCCTTGGCAAGCGTGCCTGACCAGACTCACGCTGCCCTCTCTCAAAACTGCTCATTCTGGGTGGAACTCTTTAACAGAACAAAGCCACTTAATTTAACAGTTAAGCCAAGGAAAGATGGAAAAAGACTTTTACCCTGAATGTCAAGGGGCCCCGAAAGAGCTGGGTGGTGTGGGAGGGGGAAACGATGATGCACGCTGAAACTGAAGACGCACTGCGGGGCTGGCGGAATCTCACTATTGCAAATAATGATCCTTGGCCACCACGCAAAAGGCACATGGACTTCTGCCTAGGGACATCTGGGCTTTATTCCTGGTCTAATGAATGGACTCTCTGTGAGGTTGTTAGATCAGACACTTCATCTCTGTGAGACTCATTTTATCCACTCCCAGGACAAGTATAATCGTATCTACAAACCCCTTTCTACCTCACAGAAATAAAGGTTGGCACAGTGCTTTCATCAACACTGACTTCTCACTTAAACCTCACTATAATTCTACAAGGGGCATGATGGCTCCATTTCATGGATGAGGGAACTGAGGCCCAGAAATGTTAAATGGCTTGCCCAAGGGACAAGCTTATGTGGAAGAACCAAGACTAGAACACACTTCAGTTTCAAATACAGGGAACTTTCCACGACCCCATAACCATCGGTTAAACCAGGGAGAAAACAGTGCTTCTTCTGGGATTTAGTTAGTTTTTTGTGGTCAATGCATGGATTTGGAATAAGGCAACTTAAGTTCAAGTTCCAGTGTAATCATTTTCTAGTGGTGTCACCTGAGCCTTAGCAGTCTTGTTTATAAAATGGGAAGCAAAATGGTGCCTCAGCCTTAAGGTTATTGTGGATTCAATATCCACAGAGTATTCGGTGCCTCACAAAGCAAATGCTCAATGAATGGAAACTTAGCCACAGGAATGTGTTGCCAGAGAGTTGACAGGAGAGTGACTAGGGTGGATGGCTCTGAAGTCAGATGACATGGGTTTAAATTCTGACTCGGCCATTTATTAGATGAATGACCTTTAGAAAATTATTTACATTTACTAATCCTTAGTCTCATCATCTATAAAAGGCTATAAATAACTGTACATGTCTCCTTTTGTGGTTGTAAGAATTAAATGAGATACTCGAATACCTGGCACATTGTGAGTGCACCAGAATTATTGTCCATCATCTAGTTGTTGTATCATGACTGTTTATTAATGAGCAGGAAGAAGGATTAGAGCCTTGTAAAAGTGAACAGTTCCAAGAAAATCAGTACTCACCTCCCCATAAAAGGAATCTAGTGTGAAATATGGGTTATTGGGCCTGAAGAGTGTTTCTCCTCTTTATCATGCTTTTCGGTGACTCCCATTTCTGTCTCAACACTCTCCATTATGGCTGCCATAATCTGTGGGTTTTAATTTTCAAACCAATCCATTAGTTTGTTGACTCATCCCTTCCTCATACATTTATTCACTTCCCCCATGTATTTGATGATCCTTATTTCCTGTAAACATTCTTGTGTATTTCCTTGGTACCAGGCCTTATTTATTGGGAGTATAGCAATGACTCAGTCACCCCAGAATCTAGTGTATTGAAGGAGATGACACGTGTACAGAGGTCACTCTAGAAGGATGGTTAAGTTGAAGAAACAGAGGGGCAGAGCTCACAGCTGTCTAGAAGGGGAGTCATGAGGGAGGGACACTGAGATAGGGTGGGTGGTGAAGGGAGGCGCCAAGGGAGTTACCAGCACAGCTAAAAGACTCACGAAGTTCAGAGGAGATAGGCTACTTGGCCTCACATGGTAGAAGGAAGACCACCTGGTTGCCTGAGCTCTGAGCCTTGCTGTGACAGCCCTATTGAGACAGAGACAGAAGGGAGTAAGGGGGCAGGGAATGTAAGGAACAGAGAATGCAGGAGTCAGATAGACAGAGGTTCACATCCCAGCTCCACCTCACACTAGCTGGATGGCTTTACTTCTTGGAGCCTTTGTCTTTCCATCAGTAATATGGGGATAATCCAGCCTTTCTCACAGGCGAGTTATGGGAGCTCAGGTGAAGTAATATATATGAAAAACATCCTCCCATAAGACAGCTCTTGCATTGGAAGCCAGGACATCACTTTTATTGCCAGCCTACAGTTTTACAGGACTAGTGGTAACAGCCCACTGTGCTGCTGTCCAAGAGCTGGCCCCTGAAGGATCTCATCTTACTTTTCCTGTGGACAACTGACCAGTCACACAGAGAGCACCCCCGATGGAAACTAAGTGGTTAAGTCAGCTTTGGAGATGCAAATTGATATTTTTCTCCTCTGTGTTCTCTTCTTTCCCTTCATTTAGGCCAGGAGAAAGCTCTGTGCGTTCTTGCCTCAAAGGAGTTTGTGATAGAATAGAAAGCAAGGAGTGGCCTCCAAGTGACTTCCCTTCCTGGTGTGCTTGAGGGAGGGAACAGAGAGATCCTATTATCAAGGGAAACTCTGAAAGAGAGACCAGAACAGGGATCTTTGGAAATCAGGGAGAGAGGGAGGTCAGTGGGCTCCATGAGAATGGGCAGCAGCACCCTGATCCTGGGAGGCCTTGGGAGAATGCCTGCATGGTCTCCAGACTTGAAAAAGATTCCTTTGCCCCAAGGCAGCAGAAGCCATGGGCCTGAAGGGACCATGTGTCGTTGGACAATGGGTGTCTCCAGCTAACAGAATAATCTGGTAACTAATGATTTCAGGCAAGAGAGGCTCCCACATTTAGTGGCACTGCATAAAATCCCGGTACCTTGCCCGATGGAGAAAGCCCCAGGAAGACTGAGGTCGCATTCTTCACAGCTGGAGGGGTGGGGACTTGGTTTCAAGACTGTTGATTAAAGGAAATTTTAAATGTGATATTGTGCGCACCCTTGCATGTGTGAAATGAGAGTCGTACCTCCTCAGTTATAATGCATTCATGCCGCACATTTATTCAGAGATGTGTTTGGGGACATTTCATTTGCATAATCTGTTCCACTGGCTATTTACTTAAAGCACAGTAAAAAGCCTGTGATCTGTTCCACATATAACTCTCCTACCAGGACATCACAGCAGACGTAGTCACTGCAACCTGCACTCTGGTAAAATGCACATCACTGTCTGCCATTCGGGCCGCTCAGACCATGAGGAAGTTCAATCAGAACTTACCGAGTTCAATCACCACATAGAGGCTCAGAGTTCTCAGCCTGGCCACCTTGGGAGTTGATGTGCCACTTTATATGCAGTGTTGGCCACTTGAAGAAGTGAATTACCTGTGACTAATGGCTATTTTCTGTTTAGCCATTACTAAAATAATAATGTTATGTCAAGAATGCTATATCCTTATAGAAATATCTGCAATAGGACTAACGCAGAACAGTCCAATCAGCTGTTCAAGGACACAGAAGTGAAGACTGTAGGGCTGATCTTACTAGGATATGAATTTTCTGTAGATCTTCTTGACTCTGGTTATTTTTGAGCTTCATTTATAAACATAAAAGTACTCTTTGCTTTTCAAAAGTCATATCTGGTAAGTGGGCGGGATTGGAGGGAGGGTGTTGAGAAGTGGACCAGGATTTGCTTTTTCCTAACCCATCCCAGAGCTCAATATACAGTCACTCAAAGTATTTTTTCAAACTGGATAGACCTTCTTTTAAATACATAGCCTTTGATGGTGTTGGTCAATTACCTGGGCCTCCTGGTGGGAAAATCACTTCTCAATTTCTATTTCTTTCTCTCTTCAAGACCCCAAAGGTCCCTGCCTTCTAGTCAGTTTCTTAGTAACAATCTCCCTTCTGTCCTTGCTGAAAGTACCTCCTTGTTCAGGCAAAAGCTCTTTCACACCTGAGTCATCTACTTTACAGCTAACTGTTGCAGTCAATCCCGTGGTTGGCCTAGCCCTTCCTCACCCAATCTCAGTGAGAGAAGAAAAAAAACACTAGACTAGATATGGCCTAGTCATCACATGTCTGAACCTCCGCTAGATGGGTGGTGGGGAGACTAAATGATATAGAAAATACAGGAGCAGAGTGAATCTGCTGGGGAAGAGACTGCACAGAGTCCTGAGTGTATTGGGGTCCAGATAGACATGCAGGTGGAGGTTTCCATGTATAGTTAGTTGTATTATGCTCTGAAGCTAAAGGGAGATATCTTGTCTGGAGAAACTGATTTGGGAATCATGATACGGGCACAGATTCACTAGAAGCCAAGTGAGTGGGTACCATGACCCAAGAAGAGGATACAAAATGGGAAGAAAAGGGGATCCAGAACAAAGTCCCCTGGAACATCAGAGTTTAAAGAGTGAACAAAGGTGAAGGATCTAGGGAAAGCCACCAGCAATGGTGAATGTAGAACGAAGAGAAAGACCAGGGCGAGTGCTAGTTCTGAAGAAAAAGAAGAGTGTTCTAACAGGAAGGATGTGGCCAACCTTGTCAAATGCTTCACACACATCAGCTCAGGGAAAGTGCTGAAAGTTCACTGGGTTTGACAAAGAGGAAGTAACTTTAGAGGTGGAGTGATAGAAGAGACAGGTTGTTGAAATGTTCACTGTTTCAAGAAGATAATGTTAGAATGTTAAGAGCAGAGGGATTACCTCTAAAAGAAACTTTCCTTCCTAAGGGGCCCAAGAGAGGAAATAATAATAGATAAAAATATAAGGTGTCCCCAAAAATGCATACACACACTTGAATAATTTTACTGGTATGTGTAACTCCATCTATTGAGAAAAATCTGCATTATTAACCGGCACACTTAGTAAAGGCAGTCTTTATTAAAACACAATTCATTTTTAAAATTGAACTATCAGCTGTTAAAGTATGAGTACATTTTTGAGGACACCAATTATATTCAATTTTGGAGGAGAATGTGAAGGGTTCTGGGGATATTTACATGTAGTGACCTTTACCATGTGAAGAAAGAGATGACTGGAGCAATGGGAGGACAGATGGAGTACAGGAGAACAGGGCTGATGGTTTGGATCAAGTTTGGGAGAAGTGAAAGGAATGAAAGATTGAGGTCAGATTGATGATTTTTTTTAGGTCAAGGTTTTAGAGGTAGATGTTGGAGGGCATAAATGTGAGTTCCTGAAATGGAAGAGAAGGCTGTGGAAATAGGTTAAGCAAGACTGTAGAAGTTGAGATCCTGGAAGAATCCTTCAACAGATCTTAAGGGCATATGAGATGGCAGCAGGGGTTGGGGGTGAAGAGTAAGGCTGTGAACCAATGCCAACATACAGCAAATGTTGAGTATTTACTTAATGCCAGGCACTGAATGCCATGGTCTCTGGTAAACACAGGGGATGAATTTGCATATAGTCAATGTGTAAGAGGGGCGGGGGTAGGAGACAATGGTATAGCCTGATACTATGATTCACTGAGACAGGAAGGTCTTTGAATCACACAGGAATAGGAATTTTTATAAACAGCAGTGGGAGACTGCTGGTTGTGGGGTATGTGTTTTAAGGGCATGGTGCTGCGGATTGTGGGCAGATGAGAAGTCTCCCCTGGAGAAGGGTGCAGAGAAGCAGAATCATTAGGGACTCACCACGTGCCTAGCCATGTGTTAACTGCCTGAATAATGACAGCATTTGGCCCCATTCTGAGGGTCCCTGGAACCTTTTGGAGCACCCATCTGTGCCACCAGACCTTCGTGAGTTTACTGTTTCTCTCTGCTCTGTTGGCTAAGCCCTACTCACATAGGGATAATGAAGGTCTCATTTGCCTCCAACAATATGGTGCCTTTCTGCATAATTTACATGTTTTCTTCAAGGCTCAGACGCTAAGTAAGGGGGTAACAAATTCTAGTGCAGGGTCTCGCTACTGATACATGGAAACCCAGACTCTGTACCTCTGTTCTTCTGTGGTTTCTGCCAGCACACATCTGTAGTCTAGAAAGGTGTCTATCCTAGCCTTGGAAGGCACCCTTTAAAGAGAGAACTTGGACTCTGGAAGACTGGCTGCATCTAAGTGCTCGCTCTATGTCACTGTCACCTCCTGAAATTCAGCTGCAGTCAGTAGATTCATAAATATTTTTCTAAGAGTGGAGTTGTTTCCAATTTGTAAGAACATTGATGACCACTTATTGAGTACTTATATGTGTTAGCTTCTGTACTAAGGATTTACATGAACTTCTTTTTTTTTTTATCTGCACAGCAACCAATGGAATAGGTGCTGTTTTTCTGTTTTACTTTTCTTTGTTCTTTTTTTTTTAATATATTTTATTGATTTTACAGAGAGGAAGGGAGAGGGATAGAGAGTTAGAAACATCGATGGGAGAGAAACATCGATCAGCTGCCTCCTGCACACCTCCCACTGGGGATGTGCCCGCAACCAAGGTACATGCCCTTGACCGGAATCGAACCTGGGACCTTTCAGTCCGAAGGCCAACGCTCTATCCACTGAGCCAAACCGGTTAGGGCTTCTTTGTTCTTTTTAAAGGAGGTAACTGAGGCTTAGGGAAAATCAGTTGTCCAATGGACACAGCTCCTGATGGAGACAGGATCACACCCAGAGCCTGCCCTTTTAGCCACCACCTCACCTCTTCCTGAGGTCTTCTATTCCCTCCATCATTTGGCATGAATGTATTCATAGTGTTTCAGATCTCACACATTGGCTCATTAGGCAATCTTTCACTGAGTACCAAATCTGTTCTAAACCCCATGGGAGGGGACCTTGAGGAGTGTGGGATTGATGGAGAGTAAAATAAGGCAAAGAGTAGAGGTCTCTGATGCTACTAATTGGGACAGGAGTTAGCTTACAAAGGGTTGTGCTGGCCAAATTCAGGAGTGTGTACTTTATCCACAGGTGATGGGGAGACATTTGAAGATTTCAAGTAATGAGTGAACATTATACAAACATATATTCACTGCCCTTCTCCTGCATGTCAGATATCCAAGAGGGTAAAGGTGTAGGGAATAAGGTGAGGCAAGTCAGGCGTTTAGAATTTAAGGACTCTCAGAGTAAGTGCTTCCTCAAGTTTTGTGCCTAGCTGCCTGGCTTGCTTCACCCTCGAGTAGGCCCTGGAGGGTGTTGTGGGGGAGCGGAAGATGAATAAAACTTGGATCTCCACCCTTTTAGCAGGATGAACTATGGGGAAGAGAAGAATAGACAGAGTTACAATTAACCTCTAATGCAGGGCACTGAATGAAGGAGTGACTCTAGGAATATTCTACATTATCAGTGTTCCTGTAGGAGAAGATGAGAACCTAACTACGTCCATGTCCTGGTAGGAAGAAAACTAATTCCGTTTGCTTGTTCCTGTTGACAAGGTACCAGCCTTGGAGGCTGGCTGTAGAAATTCCTACAACATAGATGGATCCATCTTTAGTCACCAAGATCCATTAGGATTCAAAGTCAAACTAGATAAGAGCTCATTTGCTTGAGATGGGAGTAGGGTGCAGAGCAACTCCTAGATTTTTCTAAGTTTTGGAATCCAAGATCAAAGATCCTTCAGATCTTCCCATTCTTTGGACTCTGTGAGTCCAAAATCTAGTTTGTTGCTCTTTAGGAATTACAACCACTTTTGCCCTAAATAAAGAGCAGCTGACATTCCAGGCTACTTCTACCTTCATATCTTCAACTCCAATAACTCCTAATGCCTTGACCTTTTATAATTAATATATAGAGGGGGATAAATGGCTAAAGAGCAAAATTACATTTAGTTCCTAGAGGTGAGGTGACGCTGTTGGTACAACAAGGAAATAACCTTGTTGTATTTGTGAAGCATAGTCCATGCAGACCCCACTCTATAAAGGCTGAGGCAGAGAGATGGAGAATGTTCTGCTGTTACCAACCCTGAGAACAGTCAATGGCCAATTCAGTGGGGGCTCTGGGAGAATGCTGACCATCCTAGGACTTCAAATGCAGTGGGGTTGGGACTCTCTTAGGAAGGGAGAAGATGTCTGCTCTCAGGTTTGATTGTCGACTGGATGATGGAAAGTAGCACAGTGCAGTGGAAAGGGCATTGGTCGGGGAGATGAGAGACTTGGTCCCACTCTAGCTCTGCTACCATCCCAGGATGAGTAACTTGGCTTCTTGGGATTTTTCTCCATTTCCTAGTGACTAGATCATGCACGTTGCTTCCAGCACATACATTTTCCATTCTGTGAATGCCCAGGAAAAATGAAAACATCACCCCATCTGGCTGCCGCCTTCTATAGGATGAATTGTGGAGCTGCAGCTCTTCAGGGACAGATGGCATGCAGGTGTCTGTTTCTGTATGGGGTATGATGTAAGAGGAGGAGTGAAAGAAAAATAATGCTGTCTGAGCCAACCCATTCAGGCAGGCTGGCTCCACACCCAACCTCCCTCACCTGCTGTTCCATTGGTGTGGTTTGTCATGGGATCCTCAGCGTCTGGTACCTGACCCACCCTCCTCAACTCCACTGGCTGTTTCCAGGATTATTCCCCAGGGAAGACTGCATGTTTGCAGAGTCTCTGTCTTTGATGATGTTTTCAACTGTTGCTGTCACAGTTCTCAGTCCTAGAGGTCTTCATTGAAGCCAACCAAGCCTGTAACACTTCAAAAGAAATGTTGCCACATGTAAGGTATCCAACACTGTAAATCCCCTCTCTGAGCACAGCTTCTGTCTTTCCACTGTACTCTGAGTCTGTAGTGTAGAGTGATGAAAAGAGCAGGGGCTTTGAGTGAAGTAGAGATGTGGGGCCCTGGGCAGTGGCCAAGAGAAGGTAACAGCAGACGCCCGGACAGTGGATGAGAGGATTAAAAGAGGGGATGTCTAAGAAATACCCTAGGTCTTAGAAAGAACATGGGGGCTCCTTCCTTTCCTCTTGTATTGGCCACTTAGGTGAGTCCCCACCTCTGTTTCATCCCAGAGAAGTCAATCATGAGAATTCCTACCTTCTGCTGTGTTAGCTTTTGGCATGGGCATAGGCATGTGATCTAATTCTGGTTGATAAGACATAACAAGAAGTCTGCTGAGGGGCTCTTTTCTTTCTTCTAATTCGAGGCACAAGGTAGAGACAGTCCCTGTTTTCCTCTGGATCGTGTGCTCTCTGAAGGTGACCTCTAATTCCTTTAGCGTTTTTGCTACTGGCCAGAGATGAATCCAATATACAGAGAAGGTCAGAGCCCTCTCAGCCCTTGTTTGGTGATGCCCTACCTATGAACTTTTTTTGTGTGTGGGTAAACTCACATATTTCCTTGTTACTTAAATAGGTTTTTGATTTAGGGTTTTTCTGTTCCTTTCAGCTGAAGGTATCCAAATTGCCAAACCTCTCATTATGGGCACCTACTCTTAACTCATCAACCCTTCATGTTCTCATGGTCCATCCCAAATTCCTCCAGCTATTTCCCTTGCTTTATAGCCCATTGGGGCTCCAGAGCCAGTTATTCTAATAGTAGGACACTTCCTGCCAACCCTTATGCATTGACATTTGACCCTTTCAATCCTAGTATTGTTCCTTCACCCCTCCCCCGCCCCCATCTCCAGGGCTGCAAAGTATTGCTGAAGAAGTATAAAATTGTGCCTAGTGGCCATATTATGAGTCCATGCTTTCTTTCTTCCTGGGTCTTAGCTGCTGCTCCAGTCAATCTAAAATCTTTGCTATTTCCACCTCCACACAATTACTCATGCTCTTCCTGCCAGCTGGTATACCCTCTCTCTCTCCCCTAAAGCATTCTTTCTCATCCTTCCAGGCCAAGCCCAAATTCCCACAGTGAGATGCAAAAATGCCACCTTTTCAGAATTCCTATTAGAACACCATCTCTCTCTTCAAATCCAGGTCACCCTCCTAATATAGATGTCTGTCCACTTCTTTTCGTCCTCTAGTTAAGACCCTGATCTCCTGAGACATACTTTGTTAATATGAAGAGCCCCACAGAAATAAGTTAAGAAAGAAGCAAAGGATAAAGACCGAGGGTGCAGGTTTTAAATCAGCCAGACTTGAGTTTGAAGATGGCTTTGCCTCTTACTAGCTAAGGGAAATGGGGGGAAATGATTAAATTCCATGCCACAATTAAAAAAAGAAGTTTTTATTTATTTCAGAGAGGAAGGGAGAGGGATATAGAGATAGAAACATCAAAGATCGGTCGTCTCCTGCATGTCCCCTACTGGGGATCAAGCCCACAACCTGGGCATGTGCTCTGACCAGGAATTGAACCACTGAGCCACACAGGCCTGGCCACAATTTTTTATCTGAGGATGGAACTAATAATGGGAGGATTTTTATAATTATATAAAAATTCCAGGCACATAGTCGGTCCCTAATATTACTTTTTTCCTTCCTTGTCACCATAAGTCTAAGAGAGTATACTTGTTTCTGCTAGTTATATTCGTGTGTGTGTGTGTGTGTGTGTGTGTGTGTGTGTGT
>NW_005354595.1:3924174-4009946 GCF_000412655.1 Myotis brandtii
GACTTGTTTCTGCTAGTCATATTCGTGTGTGTGTGTGTGTGTGTGTGTGTGTCTACACAAATCCTTTTCCTATGGATATCAAGTAATCTGTAATACTATAAAACTATGTTCATTTTGGCAACATTCAATAAAAAATAAAATGCTTCTGTCCCCTTTGCATCCCATGGAGGTTGACAGAAACTCCACATTCAGTGCATACCATCTGTTGGCCAGCTCTGTGCTACATGAAATGAGAAACAGATCAGCTGGATATGGAACTCATATTCCTCACCACAATTCCTGAAACATGTGGGGCACTCACAGAGAGGAGATGCTTCTGCACGGTGGATTGCCTCACTCAGGTGTCTGCACCCATTCCCAACAGACAAAACCAGAAGGAACTCTGACATTTGAAGAGTCTTTCCTTACTGTACTTGAGTGATTCTCAAACTTTCGTGGGAATAATGATGAGTTGGGGGCTTTTAATATGGGCAGATTCCTCACCTCACCCTGAGAGATTCTGTTTGGGTAGGTATAGGTGTGGCCCAGGACTCTGCATCTTTAACTAGCATCCAGTCTGATCCTGATTTAGGTGAGAAACCCTGAGTGCTGGGTTAGGAACAGTGCAGGGAAGCTGGTTCTTACAGGAGTGAGCATCCTGTGATATCCAAGCTTGTATGGCTAATAGCTCAGAATAGTCATTGGATCTCAGCAAATGGACTCCAGAGTCCTGCAAGTAACATGCATACTAGGGATCTTATGCCAAAAGGAGCATTCCTGGGGCATGGAAGATTCAAGGGGAATGGGTTGAAGTTAATACGAAAGACCTTTGGCATTGGTCCAAGAAACAGGATAAGCTAAATCTCTGGATCTGTTCTGGAGATCACAATGGCCTGGGAACTACCTAGAAGGGAGATGGGCAGGTGAGCTTGGTGAGGAAAAGGTCATCTCACCCACCAAGGTCTGGAACCATCAGGAACTTGGACTATGGAAACTTGACCATTTTCTACTTCAAATAAACATTTATTGGTTCATTTCCTTTTTAACCTCCCTTAATATTTTGTATAGTTCCTGTTGAAAATTTCCACTCAGTTTGGAGGAACAGTGCTGAGTGATGTCAGTTTCTGGAGAGGTGGGAATTGAATAATGGCCACCATTCATTTTATTGAGTGCATTTATGGACCAGGTACTTTATACATTATCTCTAATTTCCACAAGCACATGATAAAGTAGGCGTTAAAAGTCTTTGTTTTTTGGATGAGGATTGGAATTTTCAGAGAAGTTAAGTAATTTGCCTAGGACCACACAGCAAAGAGGATGAATGACCAGGGTGAGCCCCCACCCCTTTTTTTAACCCTTACCCAAGGATATGCTTTTATTGATTTTTAGAGAGAGAGAAACATCAACGTGAGAAACATCCATTGGTTGCCTTCCATACATGCCCAGGTCTGGGATCGAACCCACAACCTAGGTATGTGCCCTGAGACTCGAACCTGCAACCTTTTGGTGACTGGGACATCACTCTAATCAACTGAGCCACAAGGCCAGGACAGGTGAGCCCTCCTTACTGAGTTTCTCTTGGTGCCTCCTCACGCTCATGCATTGGAAGGCTTTATCTTTTCCTAGGAGAAAAAGACCTAGTTCTCCCCAGTTCAGCCTTACTATGTACCTGGCAGAGAAAGTGATTTCTGAAGCAAGAGAAAACCCAGGAAGATTGCTCAGTTTCAGTGCGTGCTGCTTCCCAGCTGGGGATGACAGCTAATCTTGAAAATCAATTCAGTGCTGGCTCTCACTGGAGACTCTCCCCAGGGCAGGCCACGGCTCCTCTCACTGCAGTTCAACAGCACAAAAAGTGGTTGCCGGCGTGAGGAGGTCAGGGCAACTACCAGTATGTCCTGGTCCTGGGGTCATCCTCAGAGCACTTGCTATGGGGCTCATAGGTGGCACCTTCAGCCTCTGGGGCAGATGGGGTGGGTGAACTAGAAATAATTCTGGCCATTTCCACCTGAGAATGAGCAGAATCGGCTCACATAGGCCACCTCCATCTCTCTAACAGTCTCAGCACAGCTCCTTCGGCTTTGTGGCAAAGCCGTTCCTCTCTGGATACTTTCTGGACTGTGACCCTGGACCTTGTGGGACCTCCCAAAACCGGACAAGGCTGACCCATGGGTGGTGACCCAACAGAGACCCAGGGCCCTCTGTGTGCAGCTGAGAGGCTCCTGACATCTGATTCATGTCTTCCAGGCCACACTTCTACCAGCTGCTCCAAGACTAGTGGCCTTTATAGCACGTGATGCTAGAACCATCTCACAGATTCTGAAAGGCAGGCAGGAGGTACCACTTTCCAAAGGAATCAGCCTACTTCCAAAAAGGTGAGATGGGGAGCCAGTAGCGTCCCCTAATGGGACAAGTTACAACATTACCTTACCGCGCTGTGGCGTTCATTATACAGCATTTCACCTGCAAGATCACAGTTCTGGGAGAAACTGTTGTTCCCATTTTACAGACAAGGGAACTGATATCCATAGACTTTAACAAGTCTCTGCACTGAAATGGTAGAAGGCACATTCAAATAGAGGGTTTCTCATTACAAATACCTGCTTTTCACAATCACACCTCTCCCCTCCCCCCTTGCAGGACTATGTATGTCTGAGACTGGGTCTCTCCGCTGGGAGGATACTGTCACCATGAGGTAGGGGTGATTATGATCATAGTAATTCGCACATCAGAGGCCTATGAGTAGTCACAGGGACAATAGATGTGAGAGCAGATTGTAGAGCAACAGTGCCACGCAAGGGAATGCAGTATTTAATATTATTCAGATTCCTGCCATCTCATCTTCTCCTTCAAATTTATCCTCAGCAGTGACTTTCCTTCCTGTCTTTTTCCTACCCAGCTTTATCTCCTGAGTGAATAGGATGAGAACTGGCATCTGGGGGCCATGCAGTGGGATTACTGTCACTATGAATAGATGTGTAAACTGAGGCTCAGGGAATTGACTTGACCAGCATTAGGCAGAACCAGGATTCTCTCTGTCTCCTGATGTGACTCCAGGATGGCAGTTGATGAAGCCTGGACTCTAGAGCACAGAGTTCATCTCCCAGGTGACCCCTCACTCACCCTGGATGTTCTAGAGAGAGTCCCATGCACACCTCAAATATAGTCACATCTCATTTATACACTCAATGTCTCCCCAGTGGCTCTATGCAGGGAGAGCAGAATATTTTTACCATCTAAGGCCCAGAAATAGGGTTATCTGAGGGCCGTTTCCCAGAATGGCACAGTGGGGACTACCAAAATCTCTTCACCTAGGAGCTGGGCACCAGGGGGTGACTGATGGAACCCTGGCGCCATGTCTCCCAAAGTCCATGGTGAGAAGGATGGTTTCTCAAAGTACAGTTTTGCTGGGGATCTCAGCTATCTTAGAGGGAAATCCATGCAGGCCTTCCCTGGTGGGGAGAATGGGACACTGGGCTGGGAGCTAGGAAGCCTGGATTTTAGGGTTGAGTGACATTTCTGGAGAGAGGCTACATGTAGTAGAATTCCAGTTCTGGCATTTCATAAATGTGTGATCTTGGGCAGCTCACTTGATTTCTATGACCCCCAGTTTCTCATCTCAAAAATGGGTGTTGATTCATTAATTCAAACAATTTGTAATAAGTGGTGAGCGAATACTGTTCTAGGTAGGGGGGAGTACTGTGGTGAATGAGATAGGTGAGGCCTTAGGGACTGCTGATTACTCAGGGGGCCAATATGACAGGAAGGAAGATCATGGAAAGCGGGGGTGCCAGGACTCATCAAATTAAAGGGAGGGGGATTTTCAAATTATCTGGGGTAACCAAGGGTTGGTTTCCATTTTTAAAAGGTTAGCTATCCACAGTAACTGCTCTGTGGTCCTTTTGGGAGGCTCTGACCTCTAGCTGCTTAACCTGTGCTAAGATAGTTTATCAGCGCTAGCTGGTTTGGCCCAGTGGATAGAGCATCGGCCTGCGGACTGAAGGGTCCAGAGTTCAATTCTGGTCAAGGGCACGTACCTCAGTTGCAGGCTTGATCCCCGGCTCAGTCGGCGTGCATGTGGGAGGCAACCAATTGGTGTGTCTCTCTCACATCTATGTTTCTCACTCTGTCTCTCCCCGTTCCTTCCCCTGTCTAAAAATTGATGGAAAAATATCTTCGGGTGAGGATTAACAACAACAACAAAAAGAAAGTTTATCAGTGGTTGTTACATGTGGCCTCTCATAAGCATTTCTGGGAGAAACTTCAGAGAAAGTGATCTTTCCAGGCCCCACCCCCAATTCTGATTCATAGCCTGTTCCTGGTGTGCATCAGGGTTGGATACGGCTAATGATGAGAATACCCTCCATTGGTTCCGTATCCGTAACATGTTCTGAGTTCTGTCCTTGAATGCAGCTGGACCACTAAAAAGCTACTGGACCATATTTCCCCTGATAATGGCATTAGCTTCCTAATGACCAAAAAGCTTGGAATTATGCTGTACTATCTTGTCCTTGGTCTTTATTAAGGACAGAGGTGAGAAACAGCTCTCTTAAAAACATTTCTGCATTTGCTATAGAACTATTTTGGAAGGTGTCACAGTATTCACTATAATAAATTTGTTTTAGATTATGTTTTAAGTATTGGTATGGTTTCCCCTCCCAGTTAGTGAGAATTTAGTAATCCCACATACTTACCTGTTTGCCTTGGCTGCCAGGAAACTCAGAGTCCAATGTGAAGTCCACCTACAATAACCATACCAAACTGCACGGATAGCTTACCCATTTCTCATGGTTGTCACAGTTCCGGTTTAATACTAGTATCAGTTATATGGGAAGTCTGAATGAAGGTTTTTCAAAAGCACCAACCTGCACATTTTGCTGGACTTTACGGAAGAATGACAGTCAAAGACCATGAACATCACTGTCATTATCATGTGGGTGGCAGACACTCTGAAACCAATTACTGAATGGAAACATTGTTGAAATTACATGCAGTTGGATCAAAGGCAAAAGTATTCTCACAATCGAAGCATTAAGGAGACTGGGTGTTCCTCACCCCAGTCAGAATTGGTCTCACAAATGTCCCCTTAAAAAAAGGGCAAGACACTTGTGTACACAGTGTGCAAGCCCTTTCCCTTTCATTTGATTGTTACAACAACCCCCCCCCCCCGAAAAAAAAACAACAGGTGTTACTAGAATCCCTTTCACAGAGAGGGAAACTGAGGCTCAGAATGATCCAGTGCTGCAGATCCAGGGGGTAGCAGACCTGGGATGGGGGTCTGTCTCTTGGGGACAAGTCCCTCTTTCCTTCTGTATGTGCTTCTCTGCCCCCCACAGACGAGCCGGACTGCACCATGCTGGCCTCCGCCAGGGCCCTGTGAAAAGGTGGTTTTCTCCTTCCCTGTCATTCCAGCGTCGGCTCTTATCTCCAAGGTATTCCTCTCAGTCTCTCTCTTCCACCTCCCCATCTTCTGGTCACACCCCAACATTGTAAGCTTCATATCCAAACACTGCAGGGTAAAGGAACCCACCCCCACAAACCTGGGTTCATCCCCGGGGTGTGTGGGGCGGGCAAGGTGTCTGAGCTTCTCTGCTGCTGCTCTTGGTTGGACCCCAGACTGATTCTGGAAGCCCTACTCCACCAGGCTCTCAACTTTTAGGAGTTTTCTCTTTCTCTCTCTTCCTTTCCATTAATTATATTTATTTTCATTTATACTCTTCCATGTTCCATAAACAATTTAAGGGGCTCAGTTTTAAAGATGTTTCTTTCCTCTTTAAACTGAAGCTGACATTTTGCCCTGGGACAGCGCTTACCCAGGGGGAGCTGAGCCCCAGTCTGATGTCAAAGACACCCAAGGACACCCTCACAACCAGAGAGCTCCACCTGCTTGCATGCACCACCCTCTCTGTTCCAATTATGCTGTCAGCAAAGGCATCCATTTTTGAAATTACACCCCATTACGGGTTATTTATATAGGTAGAACGAAGTGTCCATGAGGCTTGTCCATAGGTGAACACCTTCTTATTCCTGGCTAGTCTTTACTTAAAAGTTACCACCTGCTTCCTGGATTTGAGCCAGTTTGCCATCCATTTTTATTAGATGCTGCTACATCTGTGCTTTCAGACTGTTATCCACTTTCTTGGGTGGCACCGGTCTTTGTTTTTTAGGTGGAGGTGTAGATGGGTCACAGTATCTACTATAAATTCTCATTTACCAGGTTACTAAGACGGGTGAGCGAGCATGTTCTCTCTTACACATACACATACACACATGGTTCCCTCAGTGTTTTGTAGTCTCTGATTTGGGTGGAGTCCCACGAACTCTTTTTTTTTTTAATCCTCACCCAAAGATATTTTTCCATTGATTTAGAGAGAGTGGAAGAGAGAGGGAAAGACAAAGAGAAACACGATGTGAGAGAAACACACTGATTGTTTGCCTCCTGCATGCTCCCTGACCAGGGCCCGGGCCAGGAAGAAGCCTGCAACCAAGGTATGTGCCCTTGACCAGAATTGAACCAAACCGGCCAGGGGCCATGGACTCTTTTTGCCTTAAAAAGAAAGAAGTCAAAATGTTTTCTTTGCTCGGAGACATCAGTGTCTGAGTAAGAAGTCCTTGGTTTCCACGGACACTAGGACTTCTTTTTTGCATCAAAGAACCTGGAATGGAACTGGAATTACCCTCCTCCCACTATTCAAGTACTGCTCTCTAAACCTTTCAGCTGTGCAGAAATTGCCTCCAAAGAGTCCCTGTTTTCCCCTCTGTTTTTTCCTTTGTAGTCAGATATACCTCTTTGGAGCTATGTTCCTTCTCAGCTATGTTTGGTCTTGATCGCCTTATTCCTTTGTTTCGCAGAGTCTTGTTTCAGGGCATACCTCCTAGTCCCCCATGATTCTTTCCCTCCATCCCCATCTTTGAAAGCCTTAGTGCAAGGGGAAGCCAGTGTGGGGATCTGGTAAAAGGTGCATGGTGGGCACAGGACCTTCCATCCTAGGGATCTGCTCATCTGCAAAATTATGTAGGATGTTGACATCAATATAGTCACGAGGTGGGAGATTTCCACCACCACATGCATCTCCCATGCTGTCTTTTATAGACACAACACACCTTCCTCCATCATCCCTGACCCCCAGAAACCACTAATCTATTCTCCATCTCTGTAATTCTGTTATTTTAAGAACATTATATAGGTGGAATCATACCATATGTAACCTTCACTTAGCATAATTGTCTGGGGATTCATCCAGGTTGTAGCATGTTTCAATAGTTTGTCTTTTCAAAAAAATTTCTGAGCAGTAATCCATGGTAGGAACATACCACAATTTATTTAACCATTCACCTATTGAAGGACATCTGGGTTGTTTCTAGTTTTTGGTGTTTGTGAATAAAGCTGCTATAAACATTTATGTTCAGTTTTTGTGTCAATGTAAGTCTTCATTCTCTGGGAAAAATGCCCAAGAGCATGATTGTTGGGTCATGTGCTAGTTGCAGGTTTCATGGTTTGAAGAAACTGCCAAGTTATCCACTGTGGCTGTGCCACTCTACATTCCCAGCAGCAATGCATGTTTCTCCACATCCTTGCCAGCATTTGGTGTTGTCACTGTTTTTTATTTTATTTTATTTTTATTTTTTTTGTGTGTGTGTGTTTTTTATTTTAGCCGTTTAGGATTGCAGTCATATTTCATTGTGGTTTTTGTTTGTATTTCCCTAATGGCTAATGATGCTGAACGTCTTTTCATGTGCTTGTTTTTCCGCTGTCTGTCCTTTTCAGTGAAAAGTCTCATGTGTCTTGCAAATTTTCTAACAGGATTATTAGAAAATAATAATGTTTTCTTCTACTGTTAAGTTTCGAGTACTCTTCTAGATACTAACCTTTTGTCAAATACATGGTTTGCAAATATTTTCTCCCATTCCATAGCTTGTCTTTTTATCCTAACAGGATCTTTCACAGAGCAAGCTTTAAATTTTAATAGAGTTTAACTTCTCTATTTTCCCTTTTATAGAGTGTGCTTTTGATGTCATGTCTAAGAACTTTGCATAGCCCTAGATCATGAAGATGACCTCCTAATGTTTTTCTACCTTTTATAATTTTATTTATTTTTGCTTTTGGTGTCATATCCAAAAAGTCATGTCAAGGCCTATGTCTAGGAGTTTTTTCTTAAGTTTTACACTTTTGGGTCTTACATTTAAATAATTAATTCATTTCAAGTTACTTTTTGTGGCTGATGTAATATAGGAGCCCAATTTCATTCTTTTGCGTGTGATTATCCAGTTTTCCCAACACCGTTTATTGAAGAGACTGTCCTTTCCCTCCATTGAGTACCCTTGGGTCCCTTGGCATATACATGATGGAGCAAATGTAGGTTTACAGTTGTTCACATGAAAAATAATACAGTAATTAATAAATAATAATATAAGAATAAACTTTGCATTTCATGTACTCACAACTGTGAACTTCCATTTGCCCTACCCTGTATGAGTTGATCATATATGTGAAGGTTTATTTCTGGGCTCTTAAATATATTTCATTGGTTTACGTGTCTATATTTATGCCAGTACCATACTGTTTTAATCACTATCGCTTTGTAGTATAGTTTGAAATCAGAAAGTTTGATGCCTCTGGTTTTGTTCTTCTTTTCAGGTTGCTTTGGCTATTTGGTGCTTTTGTTATTACATACAAAATATAGGATTTTTTTCTCTGTGAAATATAGTCATTGACATTTTGATAGGGATTATATTGAATCTATAGATGGCTTTGGGTAGTATGAACATTTCTACAATATTAATTCTAACTCATGAACACAGGATATGTTAGTATTTATTTGTGTCTTTTTCAATTTCTTTTATCAAAGTCATACAGTTTTCAATGTACAGATCTTTCATCTCCTTGGTAAAATTTATTCCTAAGTATTTTATTGTTTTTGATGCTTTGTGTTTGGGATTGTTTTCTTTATTTCCTTTTCAGATATTTCATTGTTAAGGTATAGAAACACAACTGATTTCTGTATACTGATTTTGTATTCTGTAACTTTACTGAATTCATTCATTAATTCTAACAGCTTTTTGGTGGAGTTTTTAGGATTTTCTATATTACACGGTCTTATCATATGCAAACAAATTTTACTTTTTCTTTTCTATGTGAATAACTTTTACTTTATTTTTGTCTAATTGCTCTGGCTGGGACATTCAGTACTGTGTTGAATAGGAATGGTGCAAGAAGCCTTCTTGTCTTATACCTGATCTTAGAAGAAAATCATTAAAGTTTTCACCTTTGAGTATGATGTTAGCTGTGGGTTTGTCATATATAGACTTTATTATGTTGAAGTGTATTCTTTCCATATCAAATCTGTTGAGAGTTTTTATATGGAAGGATGTTGTATTTTGTCAAATGCTTTTTCTGAATCATTGATATGATCAAGTGCTTTTTATCTTTCATTCTATTAACATGGTGTATCACATTTATTGATTTGCTTATGTTGAACCATCCTTGCATTCCAGAGATAAATCCCACTTGATCATCATGAATAAATCTTTAATGTGGTATTGAATTTGATTTTCTAATATCTTGTTGAGAATTTTTGCATCTGTGTTTATCAGGGATATTGGTCTGTAGTTTTCTTTCCATGTAGTGTCCTTGTCTGACTTTGGTATCCAGGTAATGCTGTCCTTGTAAAGTGTTTATGAGGGAGTATTCCTTCTTCTTAAATTTTTTGGAAAAATTTGAGAAAAATTGACATTCATTATTCTTTAAATGTTTGGTGGAATTCACTAGGGAAACCATTTAGTCCTAGGCTTTTCTTTGTTAGGAGATTTTTTATTATTGATTCAACTTCTTTACTTGTTATTGATCTATTCAATAACAACAACCTCTTTCTCTCACTTTTTCTCATCCTTGAAAACTTGAAAAAAGTAGCAAACTATCCTTGAAAGACTCAAATGTTTCATCTCCAGATGACTCAGAAGCAAGGACTGATTATAAATATGGAGGAACCTGTGTTTAACTCTAGCCCATGGCACTCATGCTGCCTTTTCCCCTTCCATGTGCCTGTCAGACATTATTCATTGACAATAGCACTCTCTCCCCTGAGCATGCTCAAAAGTTAACAATTCTCTACACAACATTTCAGGAAGCGATGGCAAACTGTTTCCAGGAGAGTCAGCATAACAGATAAACGTGATTAGCTACCCTGCTGGAGACTCTGAGAGGATGGTATGAAGTAGCCAATTCTTGGAGTAGAGCTGTTCTTAAAATTCTCTGGTGACAAACTCACTTCCCAGAGTCCTATCAGCCCTCACCAAGCCACATTACCTCTGTTTTACATGTTTCTAGCACAGGCAGTCAGGAATGGGTGATATGTAAAACCATGGAGCAGTTATTTGCTGGCTTTCTCCACCTCGCCCCACCCCCACGTATTTTTATTGATTTCAGAGAGGGAGGGAGAGAGAGATAGAAATATCAATGATGTGAGAGAATCATTGATCGGCTGCCTCCTGCATATCCCCTCACACTGGGGATTGAGCCTACAACCCGAGCATGTGCCCTGACTGGGAATCAAACCATGACCTCCAGGTTCATAGGTTGACACGACACTCACCCACTGAGCCATGCTGGCCAGGCTCACTGGCTTTTAATAACAGGAATACAACCAAGGAAATGAAACAATGTCCAGCTGCAAAGGATATCAACCCCCTGAGGACAACTGCGGCTGATAGAGGTTCATCCTTATTTTGAAATTAATGTTTTACTAAAGTAACATCAGCCTTGCCTTTCTGTCATACCAGGAGATGACAACAATAAGGACCCAAGTTTGACATGGCAGACCTGGGAAGATGCCTCAGGACAGTATTTGTTAATAAAGAAGTTGCTTGTATTATGGCTCCATTTTCTAGCAAATCTTTGTTTTCTTCTTGGCAACTGCTAAGGTAACAGGATGGACTCTGTGCTCCTTAGCCTGGCGTGAAAGGCCCGTGGTGATCTTGTGGCAGAACTGCAGATGGTTCATGCTGGAAGGCCCACAGCTAACATGCAGGCTTTTTAGGTTGCCTGATGCCCAAGGGTTCTAGTGCCAATTATGCGTCCAGCTAGAAAAAAATCCACCTCCCGACAAAGGCCAAGCAAGGGGCTGCAGACAACTCAACATCCAGTGTTTCAGTCAGCCAATCACCCAATGGTTTTTTATGTTTCCTGTGTTACCTAGGCTCCTGGTGTTGCAAAGTATTGCAACTCACATAAGCTACTTCCAGAAATATAAGTTCAATGAAAAGATATACATGACAAGAGAGATGTGAAGCTCATGGAAAACCATGAAAACTGTCTGGAAGTTCATTGAGAATTCAAGGCTGCAAGGATCATTGCTGTTATTCTATACCTGGCCAGGTACCTTAAGGGCAACTGAGTCTCCTTACCAACTCTGTTACCCCCTGCTCTGCATGTCTCCCTCTACCTCATTTATTTGTTCTACTCATACCTTTGTCATATTCACAACACCCAGGGCTTCCCTTCTTTGTAACATTTTAGCTTTGACTCCCATTGCCAATTGGGTGAATCTGCATTTCCTGGTTTGAGATTTTTAGACTCTGATTAGCAAATTCGTCCCTATTTTGGTAGTTCTCTTAGCAACTAGATTAACTCATAAATTATTGGCATGGATTGGCTTCTCTTGGGTCAAGTGCTAAGAAAGAGAGGATCATAGAGACATGAGGAAAATGATCTTTCTCTGCTGTGAGGCTAGAGCAGTAAGACAACCGTCTGAAAACCAGGAAGAGGGTTTGCTCCAGGAACTGACTCAGCCAGCCTTCAATGAGGAATGCATTTCTCTTGTTTGAGAGAGAGAGAGCCCGCCAGTGTCATAAACATGGTTGCCTAAGGCTGAGTTCTTAGCAGGGGTTGTGGTAGGTCCAGGTGCCATTAGGAGGGGCTAAAGGATGTGACTGCCACCATGATTTTCTTGTCTAGTACACCTGTTCAACTCTAAAGATAGAGATTAAAGACCCCCTGATGTTAGGGAGTCTAGAGTCTAGTGGATGTGGGACACTAGATCAGAATTTAAGATAAGATGATGTTTGTGTGACTATTGCAAACCGGCTGTTTTTAATAAAGACATGAACATAAAAAGGCTTAGCAGAAAATTGTTCAAAATAATTAGAGGTGGGCTGTTTATTGGAACCTAGGTAGAAACTTAAATATTAGTTGAATTAAATTGTATCTAATTGCACAAAGTAGAGGCCATTCAAAGGAACTGGGAAGGTATGCACTCAAAGGGAAGGGTAATGAAACTGGTGTATTAAGAACAAGGAGTTCAGAGTCAGACAGATTTGAATTCTGGTTCAGTCTATCTCAAGCTAATTCAGTGACTTTGAAAAAATTACTTAGGTTCCTTGCGCCTTGATTTCTTCATCAGAAAATGAACTAGTAATATTTGGGGGTTATTATAAGAATTAAATGCAATAGTGTATATAACATAACACAGAGCTTAGAACATAGACATCAATAAATATTAGCTTTCACCCTAGGCATTTTGGCTCAGTGGATAGAGCATTGGCCTGTGGACCAAAGGGTTCCAGGTTTGATTCCAGTCAAGGGCACGTATCTTGGTTGCAGGCTCCTCCCCAGGACTCACAACGATGTTTCTCTCTGTCTTTTCCTCTCTCTTCCACTCTCGCTAAAAATCAATGGAAAAATATCCTCAGGTGAGGATTAACAATAAATAAATAAATATTAGCTTTCATATTATTATTATATTAATGATTATATTTATAGCCTCAAAGGGTCCATGGTTTACAATGCCTGAGAAGTCTAGAAAAAGCCAGCATGGTAGGCTGAAAGAGAAAGTGAACCTGAGCTGGTATTCACTGAAAAGCCCTGTTGGGGTTCTGAGAGCTAGACCGTTAGCTAAAGAAGCTTTAGAAACTTTAGGCTTTGAAGTAATATCAGAAATTTCCCCCAGACACAGGATATCCCCAGCCACAGATGTGTGCAATAGCAGGAGCTCCACTAGTGATTATTGAATCAGTGAGTCACACAAATCAGAAACTTGGATGAAAAAGAGGTGTGCTCCTCTCCATCAGTTGAGTTGTGACATCTCATGGATGTGTCTTTCAGGAAAGACTCTTCTGGTAGATTGGCGTGGGTGTAAGGTTAAGAGAGGAAAGGGTGCTGGCACAAGACACAACTTTTCGCTTTAAACTCTCCTAAATTTGGGATGCCTCAAGACTCTAGATTTAATTTTAGGGGAGAAATTATTAGCCTGCATTATTGCTAGGGACCCTTCTGAGTGTCTTACTGGTAGACTTTATGTTTCCTTTTCTTGTCCGCAGTAGTTTACATTTCAGGGAAAAGCATAGAATATTGTCTCACATCATAAACATAATCAGTAAGCTCCAGAGTTTGCATAGAGCCTGGCATGGAGGAGGCACTAAGGACCTATTTGTCGAATGAATAAATCAATGAATGCCTTAGAGATCCAGTTCAATTTGCCTGTTTTATAGATTGGGAAACTGAGGCTTGGAGAAGAAAAGTAAGTCACATAGTTTATCAGTGAAGAGCAGGTCTACAGGCCCATGATTTCTCCAAGACTAGAAATTAGTATAAAGCCCCAGATTTGAATGATTAGGTAGGTATGATTGTGAACACAAGAAATTCTAATTGTGAGTAGCAAATAGCCCCTGGAAGGCATGAGCAAGCTTTCTCTATAAAGGACTATATTTTAGGCACTATTGACCATACAGTATTTGTCACATCTACTCAACTCTAACATCAGAGCACAAAAACAGCCATAGGCAACATGTACATAAATGAGCATGCCTGTGTTCTAATATAACTTTGGAAACTATGAGGTGAAGAAAAAAAATAGTTATTTATAGGCATTGAAATTTGAATTTCAGATAATGTACATGCTTCACAAAACATTATTCTTCTTTTGATCTTTTTTCAAACATTTAAAAGTGTAAAAATGATTCTCAGCTCCCAGGCCATATAAAAATAGATGGTGGGCTGGACTTGTCCGACCCCTGGTTTTGTTTTTTTTTCTAAAAAGAAGGAAAATTTTGCCAAATTTTTGGCAGCTGTGGGAATTCCCTTATCCCTTCTCTCACATGTACTATGATTAGAAAGAGTGCCACGAGCCTGGAAGAATGGAATCCCAAAGTTGACTTCAATTGTAGTGTGTTCTTTCAACTTACTTAAAGGCTGTCTTTTCAAATCAGGCTAATTTCTTTCAAAGTGGTTCTGCAGGTTTGCACAGTACGGAAAACAGCAAAATGACCCCAAATTGGGGTTGGTAAAATAACTATTTCTACACCCACACACCAAAATGATAACCAGCTCAAGAATGATGATGGAGATGGGGAAATTGCTGTTGTTTATAAATAAGTGAGGAAAGGCAAGCTTTTACGCATGATGTCTAGTTTAATCCCATTAATGTAAATGTAATGCTGTATAATGCATAGTAAAAATTATAAGCAAATATAACATGGAAGCAAGTATAGCACGTTGGTGAATTGTGCAATAATTTTAAAATTGCATGCAACAGAACCTTAAAAAGACTCGTTCTAGATGAAGTCTCTAGCTGTTGATTTTGAAGCCAATTGCTCAAGTGACCAGATTCCACTTAACTAATGGCACTGGATGACCCAGAAACCCTTTCTGCTCTGTATGTGTTCAACCCCACTCAAAGAGGGCAGATGCAGCCATTTCTCCACTTGTCTCCTCCTCCTCTTTCTGCTCCACCTCCTCCTCTTCCTTCTCCTCCTCCTCCTTCCCCTGCTGCCTCCTCTTCCTTCATCTTCTTTATAGTCTACGAACCTTTCCATTTTATAGACAAGCCTCCCTTGGTGGGAACGGCACTAACAAAGTTGTCATGGATAAATCTATTTCAGCAACCAAGAGAAGAATGTGGTTTGTCCTTAGAACAAGCTTTCAGGCCATATTGTGTGTGTGTGTGGGGGGGGGGGGGGAGAGGGATTTCTATCATCTTTTATCATCTGCAGATCCAACCTAAGTGTTAGATATAAGTACTAAAAGTATCTCAGTGATATTACCTCTTTTGCTTATATATATTTCCAAATTGGATGTGGAGGAAAGCACAGAAATTAATATTTGGGGCATGCTCACTAGATGCTGAGCACTTCACCTGTCTTTCCTCATTTCTTCCTCATAACAACCCTATAAAGAGGTTAATCATCCATCTTTACAAATGAGGCATGCACAGCTCAGAGAGGTGCAGTAATTTGCTCAGTGTACACAATATAGAGAGGAGCAGGAATAAAAGTACAAGTTTACGGGCCTTCAAAGACCATGTGTTTTCAGTTACAAATGTCAACAGAGCTGCATTCTGAAATAGCTTACTAATTTTTCTTTTAGGAAAACTTAGGGGAAAAATTCAGTTAATGGCCTTAAGTCTCAAAAACAAACCAAAATTAATATTAAGTAATTAACAACCATATCTAAAATACCCAACTTTATAGAGAATTAAAGTATGCATCCCAGGGAGTGAAATATGCAATCTGAAAACTGTTCCATACTCAGAGGTTTTTAGAGACAGGAAAGACCTTGGTGAGTCTGTAGTCCAACTGTTTCATTTTACAGACGAGAACACTGAGGCTCTAAAAGAGGAAATGGTTTGTCTAAGTCCCTAGCAATCATGAGCGACTTGGGGCTAGAACCCAGTCTTCCATCTCCTGTTTCCTCCTGCTTGGTCACAGGGTTCCATGTTTCTCAGTTCAGTACATCAACCAGGCTCTTGGTGAAATGCCTGGGAGGTTGTGAGAGTTCAAACTGGGGAAAGAGTCAAAGATGAGTACGGAAAGTTCCCTGCTCTCAAAGAGCCAACAGTCTACTGCAGGAGCATCCCAGGATGGGGACAGAACATGTTCAGTGTTGTAAGAGAAGGACACATAGCTGGATAAGGAACAAATATTCATGGCAACATTTGGTTCATGCCAAGGATACTTAATATTTGGTCATGCCCAAAACAACCATAGATATTTGGTCCATGCCTATGGTTCTTGATATTTTGTCCTGTCTAAAGCAATCCATGCTTAGAAAATATCTCTGGGTTCAAATACTTCATAACGTTCATTTCTACTTTTGATTTACAGGATCAATACATTAAAAATACTATCATGTTTTATTGGCCCAATAATTGTGTTGTGGCTGCATTGCCAAGGACCCTTCTTGCCTTGGTAGCCCAGATGGTCATGGCTCAGGGGGTTGGGTAGATGAGTCAGGCTTCGAATCTTGCAGAAGAGTGGGATTTATAGTAATATGCACATTTGAGACAAGACCAAATTTCATAAACCTTTTGTCATGGACCAAATGTCTTAGTGGATGTTTTAAACAGGACCAAATGTTTGCTAATCCCGTGTGTGTGTGTGTGTGTGTGTGTGTGTGTGTGTGTGTGTGTCTTTCCTAGGTGTTCTTTTAAATTCTGTTTTGAATAACAAAACCAAATGTTAATAATGTCCCTAAATTTTACTCCTTGAGGTATGAAAGTTGCATTTACAGCCAATAAGCTCCTTAGCCCTTTGGTTGAGGTCCATGGAGCCTGATGAAGCAACTTGAGTTCAGGGTGTGGGGTGGAGGGAAGCTGACAGTTTACAGCAAAGCATTCCTCCAGCAAAATGCAAGTGCTGAGAAAATCCCTCTGGCCAGCCAAACTTCTGGCAAGCAAAGAGTTTGTCGACCTGCTTGGGTCCTTGCCAGAAGCCTCCGCTACACTGCTCACAGCTCACAGCTCACAGCTCTTAATAACCTCTTTCAAGGCAGCAACTCGCGGTGTGCCTCTGGGTGCTTCCCTTCGACAGCCTCTGAAGGTCTTTGCACAGAAAATCGGCCTTTAAACAAGGAACCGGCCTCTGCTGCGTACTTGCTGTGTAATCTTCATCCAGTTGTTTTTTCTTCTCTGGATTTTAGGTTTCCTCTCTGTAAAAGGAAAGTATAGGACTATCCCAGGGACAGCAAGTACGTGTCATTTATTCCAGTGGTGTGCTGAAATTAGCTCTTACCAGCTCATGAGAGCTGATTATTAAATTGTCAGGAATTCTGTGAACTAGTTCACGACTTATTCATTGCTTGAAATCTGCCATAATGGGAATGTTTACACCATGCAAACTGGTAAATGTGGCAAATCAGGACTCCACCCCCAGCCCCAACTCTGAGGACTAGTTATTAAACATTTACTAGCACACCCCTCCCTTTATGATATCTGTATGGTGTTTTACACTCATGTCAGACATTGCTAATCAATCACAGAATTCTGGTCCAACCCAGCCTAGATATGACTTAATAGTCTCCTTTCCTTCCTCCTTCCTTCCTTCCTTCCTTCCTTCCTTCCTTCCTTCCTTCCTTCTTCCTTTCCTTCCTTCCTTCCTTCCTTCCTTCCTTCCTTCCTTCCTTCCTTCCTTCCTTCCTTCCTTCCTTCCTTCCTTCCTTCCTTCCTTCCTTCCTTAATTCCTTCCTTCCTTCCTTCTTCCTTCCTACCTTCCTTCCTTCCTTCTTCCTTCCTTCCTTTCCCCCCATCTTTTATGCATCTTTTATAATCTGAGTGCCTTCGTGTGCTAGATAGTGGGGATGAAGTGATGAACAAAATCTATAAAATTTCTCTTCTCATGAAATGTACTTTCTAGAGAAGAGAAACAGATATTAAATTTAAAAATGAATATAAAAATAATTTTATATGGTATTTGCTCTAAGGGAAACAAATCCAGGCAGAATGTTGGGGCCTGAGGGGAAACTAGTTTAGATCCAATTATTAGGGACGATTTCTCTGAGGAAGTGGCTTTGTGCAGAGAACTGAGTGATAAAAAAAAATGATGGTCTTGCTCAAAGCCAATGGAAGGGCATTCTGGGAAGAGGGAATAGCAAGTGCCAAGGTCCTGCTGTGAAAACAAACTTGGTGTGTTTAAGAAGCCAAAGGCTGTGTGACTAGCGCACAGTAAAGCAGCAGTGAGAATACAAAGAGAGGTGAGAAGTAGGCAGGTCCAGATCGAAAGAGTCTTGCAACACATGGTATTGAATTTGAAATTCATTGCAAAAGAAATAGGAAGTTGTTGGAAGAGGAGAGTTTGACTACTATTAACTGCCAGATTTTTCTAAAATTGTAATTGAGGGGAAACTCACACAATATAAAATTAACCATTTTAAGTAAGCAATGCAATGGCAATTCACTGGGGACCAGCACTTTTGTCTAGTTCCAAAATATGTTGATCATCCCAAAGGAATGTACCCACCAAAATCAAATCAGGGTGAAGGCCTGATCATAGTCCTCCCTTCTAATGATGTGCAGGCCGGGGCTCTGACCTCATTGCTTCTGGGTTCTTGACCTGATAGCTCTGAATAAACTCATTTATGGTTGCATAATTCTGGGATCATTTCTCAAAATCTCCTTCACTGCCATTGAACTTCAAGAGGATCTTTACATTTCTATAATTGGAGGGGTAGGGTCAATTGGCTGATGTATTACTTTTGACACAATACTCAACATCATCTACTGAGTTCAAAGGGAACTGATAATTATCAAAGAGCAATGTTAGGTATACTTTCCTTCAAAATCCATCACCTCCAGTAATGCATCTCACCAAGATCTTCCCAGAAACAAGCGCATCATCCAAATTAATCAGCTCTCCCAGGGAATTCATATCCTGCTGGCTTTTTTTCTTTCAACATTGAAAAGTAATGGGGAGTCAAGCTGATAAAATTCCACAGGCTACATAAAGACTTTTTTTCTCTCTTTTTATTAGCCATAGATAGTTGCTAAAACCCGAAGTCAAATAAAGGACCAGAAATTACTCACTAGGAAACAGCTATGACAATCCAGGCTTTGGAATATGGGATATTGATCTGGGGTTTTTGTGTGTGCGCCTATTCTTGGAATGGTAGTCTGTGCACATCTCCATGTTGCCTAATTTCTGATGCAGCACTATGGGGGGAACACATCGTGCAGAGCATGGGGGTCAGAGATTGTGCCATTCATCTTTAGTGTGTCCTTACATACCCCTGAATTTTAGACAACCTAATTCTAAAAGCATCGAGAATCTTGCAGCTCTGATTTATGTTGCTCTCCCTATCGTGTCTCATTGATGGAGAGAGAAACACATGGGTGGGTGCTAGTGCGATTCACCAAGATAAAACAACACACAACAGGCACTCATGCATGCACACCATCGCATGGGATGAAGAGAAGATCTGGAAGTGGGAGATAGGTAACGTTTACATGTACTCAAGGAATATGCCAGTAGAACATGTAAGTGAAAATGTCTGGGGGAAAGTGGATCAGTGATTTTAAGGTTGATGAATGAAGTCTGTGTTGATAATTTAAACGTTTGAGTCATCAGATGATATATGATAATCAAAGCCATGGGATTAAATGGGATGGTTTAGGGAGATAGTATTAAGTGACGGTAAAAGGGAGACTATCAACCTTAAGAATAGGCAGAGAAATGGAAGATTCAGTGTGTCTAAGAGCCTCCTGTAAACAGATGTGCTACATTGTTCTGGGCAATATATTTTCCCAAAGGAGTACAGTTACTCCTCAGGCTGGGGAAAGCTGCATTAGCACCCGATGTCTCTTGGGGAGGCAATATCCACCCTGTGTCCTCGGCCACTTCCAGCCAACACAGAGCTCTCCTGAACTGTAGATCTTCGTCTCCTAGTGTCTCGTTGATGCCCACAAGCACCCTGTCTTTGCTGGCAAAGCTGATCCCCATTGAAAAATATTTAAAAGGTAGAATATCAGGAATCAGGGATGGACTCAATGGAGAAGTAAAGAAGCGGAAGGAGTTGTCCAATGGAAGATTGTAGCATCCTTTAAAAAAATATTTAAGACTAGGAAACCTGTATTTTAAAAACAAAGAAAATACCAGGTATTTCCTGGTATCAAATATCCATACATGCTATGGATTTGCACTCTTCAGAGCGGGGGATGTATTGATTTGTGGCCCAGTACTTAAGAGTAGTGTCTGGCATGGACAAGAGTTATGAACAAATGTTTGTAGTGTTCATTTGAAGGCACATTTAAACGGGGCAGGTAGCACCTTCCCATGAGAATGTGTCACAAACATCCCCAAGGGGCCCTAGTCATTTTTGCTTAGGCAATAATTTCATCAGTCAAATGAGGGAATTGGGTCACATTCTGGGATATGCAGTGTAAAACTCTTCTCAATTACACCAGACTAGCTTATTATACCTATTGTTTTTACTTCTAATTAATGCATGTGCATAAAATAAAATCAAAAGCTTATTAGAGCAACACAATCCAATTATCAGCCAGTCGTGATAAGATCCATATTTAAAAGAGTCATTATGGGGTAGGGTAATGGAGAATTAGGTACAATTAGTTTTGTGATATGAAAAAGTTCTGAAAGTAGATGGTGGTGATGGTTGCCTAAAATGTGAATGTACTTAATGCCACTGGACTGTACACTTAAAAGTAGTTAAAATGAGCCCTGTTTGGCTCAGTGGATAGAGTGTCAGCCTGCAGACTGAAGAGTCCCGGGTTGTGGGCTCGATCCCCAGTAGGGGGCGTGCAGGAGGCAGCCAGTCAATGATTCTTTCTCATCATTGATGTTTCTATAGAATTTTAAAAAGTAACTAAGCTGGTAACTTTTATGTTATGTCTGTTTTTACCACAATTCAAACTAATAATTTTAAAATTGTAGCTCAGTTTTAAAAAAAGGAACTAGGCTTTGGTAGTTGTATTTAGTTTAACTTGGAAGAGAAAAAGTGTGGAAGCAGGGAGAGCAATTGGAAATGTGTTGTTCAATCAATTATATTTTCTAGAGTGGCAGTTTGCTGATTGTAATTCAATTTCTTGAAAATTTAATTACACATGAAGTTCAGGATCCATAAAGAAAGCTCACAGACAAAAAAAAAAAGTCTTCAAAAATGGGATTAGAACAAAGAAGCAAGTCCCTGCCAATTGCCTCCATTACCTCTCTTCCTGTCATCCTAAATAATAATCAATAAATGTCAGGGAAGCTGTCGGTTCATTTGTTTTGCCATTACCTTACAGCTAACAAAATGCACAAAACACAATTATTCCAAGGGATTTTGTTATGAGCCCCTGATTTCTGGTGCTATACAGACTTGCTATGGACTAATTGAGATTTATTGGCACGTAGCACCTGTAAGTCTGTTACCATAGCCTTAGTCATCTCCACCATACATTAGACAAGGCTGGGCTCAGAATCTCAAGTTCAGACATTCCTCTCCCTCAGTTCCTTTTCGGTTACCCAACCACAAGGGGTCCTTCTTTTCTCTCCTTTTGCACGAACAGAAAGGTCACTCTCCTTTCCCTTTCCCTTTCCCTTTCCCTTTCCCACAGCTCAGCTCCACCCCGACCACAAGGGGTCCTTCTTTTCTCTCCTTTTGCACAAACAGAAAGGTCACTCTCCTTTCCCTTTCCCTTTCCCACAGCTCAGCTCCACCCCAGACACCATCCCCAGAACACCCGCTGGTGCTAAGTAAAAAACAGGACTGGCTTGGTAACAGACCCCCCACCATAGAAGGCAAGTGAGGAACCCCTTTCTGCACTTGATTTTGCCTCTTGGACTCTTGCTTCCACCTACGGAGCTTTCACAACATTTCCCCACAAACTGTAGAAATGCTCTATGGGAGAGAACGTTTAGTCCCTCCTGGTTATTGGGCTGATAAGGGAGTAAAGATGACGATGCACCTCCCGGGTGATGGATGAAAACATATAGTTAATGTGCACAAGGGAAGGAAGAGTTGGTGAAGTCACCAATTGCGCTTTTGTGTTCTCGTCCATCCCCAAGGTTGATTGTTTAGTTAAGGCCATCTGGTTCATTCAGCAGTAGCTCCCACAAGGACAGAAAGCACTGGCTTTCTGATATTAAATATGACTTTTAAAACCCAAATCGATCTTATTAAGCCTAGATCAAAGGCGAACTTAATTCGCTTTAGGACTAGAACTGTGAATAGGAAAGGCATTAGTGAGCAAGCATGTTATCCTTCCTTGCAGATCAGCGAACGCACCGTGCCTCTCTTCGTGATGGTGGAGAAATGGAATGAATGTGGAGGAAATATTAGCACAACACTATCCAGGCAATTTGCCTGATATAAATGTAACACACATACACATACATTTATATACAAACAGACTTCTTTGATAACAGTTCACTACTTTCTCCATCTCTTAGTCATCATTTTGAAACCCATCTTCAATATTTTTTCTACGATTTTTTCTTCACCACCAGACATTTAAAAAAAAATTTCCTGAAGGATCCCTTTGTCGATGAATACTGCCATATTAAGACTCTTAAATCCTCTAATAATTCTTTGCATAATTCCTAAATGACTCTAAGAACTGTATCCTTGGCAATAAATCCCAAGAACAAAATGAACATGGTTTTGTTGGAAAGACCCGCTAAAGAAAATAGGCATCCGAAAATGTGGCAGAAAAGTGGCAAAAGCTTTTCAGACAACCATTAGCCATCCTCACGGAGGAATAGATTAAAACGTCTGAAAGAAATAGAAACGTTAAATGCTCTAATTTCGCATCGAGTCTGTAATTTCTTTTTTGTTTTGTTTTACACTCAACCAGTTGGAACCTACAAAATAATACAGCCCAGATTTCTTTCTGTTGGTCCTATAATACTCCCCCCAGAACAATTATGCCTGCCATTCGGGGACTGTCACAGCCAAACTGATGTCTTCCCTTGGGACCATGAGGAACAATTGCCCTTCCCCGTGGGGTGGCTCTAAAAGCAGAGTCTAAAAGCCGGGCCCATTCGATGAATGGCAGCCGCTCTCTGGAGTGTGCCACCCTTTGTGGGTGAGGCAAGGAGGCTGCACAGTTGAGCCAAAAGACTTTCTCCCAAATGGTCAACTGCAAATTGTGTGTGACTGCTGCGGAGCCCTGTAATAACCAAAGAAGAGAAACTGTGACAGTTGTTTAAAATTAGCAGAAAACATGTTTTTTGGGTGTTTTTTTTAAATCCCCTAAGGGTCCTGTTTATTTTTTGTCTATTTTTTAGTTGCCCTGGTTTGTTTTAATCCTCTTCTAGCTTACATGTCATTAAATGAGCAAAGCATTAACATTTAATTTGCAAACCAAGTGGCACATATTTTTAAGTTCCAAACCTCACATGATGTAACTTTAGAACCATACCAAATGTAAAAATTAAATATTTCATTAATTTAATTGTTCCCTAAATAGCCATATTTTTTCTCCCTTCTGAATTGCTCTCTCATCTCCTCCCTTTCAATCTCTCATCCTCATAGGTTTCAAAACTTCTGGAAAATGAACCTATTGAGTGTTATTTGGGGTAAAGTGTGGACCTTGGGGGGAGGGGTTGAAATCCTTGCTTGGGTACTAAGCAAGGATTTATGGAAAGATGGCTTAACCTCTCTGAAACTCAATTTTTCTCATGTATAAAATAGGAATGAAAACAGTACTAGTACTTACCTTGTCTGAGTGTTGGGAGGCTTAAGTGATTTCATCATACATGCAAAGTGCTTAGACCAGTGATGGCGAACCTATGACACGTGTGTCAGAGGTGACACGCGAACTCATTTTTTTGGTTGATTTTTCTTTGTTAAATGGCATTTAAATATATAAAATCAATATCAAAAATATAAATCTTTGTTTTACTATGGTTGCAAATATCAAAAAATTTCTATATGTGACATGGCACCAGAGTTAAGTTAGGGTTTTTCAAAATGCTGACACGCCGAGCTCAAAAGGTTCGCCATCACTGGCTTAGACCATGCCTACTGCATAGTAAACACTTGACAAATTCTTGCCATTATTGCAAATGGGCAGAACTTCCCTGCTCTCCCCCTACCTTGTCGTGTTAATGATGTGTCAGAGGTGTGTCCATTCCCTCCACCCCAAGCTCGGGGGCAGTTTAATGAACCTGTCCAGCTCCAACGCTTCTTTCCTACACCAAGAGATTATGCAGTGCCCTTGGAGTTGATGCTTGTGTGGTGGTGTAGCTGGGAGGTACCCTCCGACAGTGACTAGATTTTTGTCTTGCAAGGTCTTGAAGCACAGGTTGGTTATCGATGGCGATCATTCAGTGGGAATGCAGAGTTGCAAAGCTAAGTGATGACCACACTCAGACAATGGGCCAGTCTACCCTGGTCAGTGTGTGGGGTTGTGGTCATTGCCTCAGTCCAGCAGAGCTCTTGATTATGACCCTCATTCATGTTATGATCCCAAGCTGAGACACCAAGGGACACCTGAAGGGGACCTAATGCTGCTCAGAGGTTGGGGTGACACAGAAAGCACCAAATAGCTGTCCACCGAGAACAATTTCTTTACTGAGGCCAGAGAGACTCAGGCCCCTGCAAAGTACAGGAAATGAGTAGCCCAGTGAGAGGCATGGGGACTCTGTGAAATAATTGGTTGTCCAGGGATCTGGTTAAGAGAACTGCCTCAGATAGCTCAACACAGTTGAGTCTGCCAGGCAGAAGCCAGGAGCCACCAGAAAGGAATCTGAGACATTTGACTCCTGCCTCATTTAGGGGGTGGGAGAGATTCATGCAGTCTTCGCTTTGGAGTCTCTTGGATTTCTGCACTCCTGCTAGTTTAGGGCCGTCTCATAGTGAATTAGTTTCAGAATTTCCTCTTCAGTTGGTGAATTCTAGTGGAGAACTCACACTAAAAACAACCTCTCTCCTATAATCTGGGTGATTTTGGATGGTGATGATAACCTGGCATAGTGGATGAACCAATTGTTACCCATGTATTTCCTAGGCTCCTTGCTTCTACTGGCCAATGGATGTGTAAGCAGTTGTCAGTTCTCCCTTTGACATGTAAAACAACACAGGTCCCACTTTAATCTCTGTGTCCAGTGACCTTCTGCACATATTCCCCAAATTTGCAAATGATTGCTTATTTTAAGGCCAGGAATTCTGATTTGTGAGTTAGGTCCCTGGTCTCTCATATACTTAGGCCTTTGATAGTGAGTGTTGTAGGCTTTCCTCTTCATCTTTGCTCTAATATAAGTCCAGGCCCTCAAAGATGACCTCTCTGTGTAAAATAAGGACTTAGTGGAAGCCTGTGAAGGCAGAACTCTGATACCTAGGACAGGCCTCCCCTCACCAGTTTTCAAAAGGTTTGAGAGGCTGGCTGCAGTGGTGGGGGGATGTCTGGGTTATTGTTACTCCTGGATCTTTCTCTTCCTCTTAGATAGTGTTGTCATCTTAACTGGATAACCTCAAAATAGGTCACTAAGTGGTTTAGTAAGCCAGAAATAATCCTTTACAAAGGCCCTATAATACCTTTGCCTCCCAGAGCCCAGTGGTTAAGAGAAAGACTCCCTAACTAAACGTGGTGGCTGCATCAGAAAATAAATCCCCTGCAAGTCAAAGTTGCCAAGGGTTTGGTGGGTGAACGTGCTATAGTCTCAGGATTTTACACAGATTCCATTTTATTGAAACCCAATCACATTCCCCACACTAGGATGCCCATCTAATAAAGTTTGATAATAGACGTTAAAATATGAAGGTTTGGACTATAAGATTCTTAGGGACCTAGCACAACTTCTTGTGAGATTTCATCTAAAACATTTGGCCATAAGAATATTAGGCAGGTTAATCTAGGGGAATTGTATGTATGTCTCCTGATGGCTTTCTAAGATAATTTTAAAACTTTTAAAGTTGGCCAATGTCAAGTTATTTGATCCATATCAGTTCAATTCCAAATGGAACTAATAAAACCAAAAGCTCTTGAGGTGACCTCGGTCAAGCCTGACATTTGTCCTTCCTGGGGGACCTAATCTGCCGAGGATTTATCAGAACCGAAGGAAGCCACTCACCTGAATAAAGATGGGAGGGGCAGAGTTGATGCAGTGAAGACTCAGCATTTAAATGACTAATTTGGTCTTATTGTAGCCTGGAGCGAACAGATTGGATCTCATGCCAGCACTAAACACATTTCCTCTCCAAGGAAATTGAGTAAGGATGTCAAACCAGAAAGACAATAGCAAGCTTGCTTACCACCCTTCAGCTGATCAGTAGAATCTGGTTAAAGGTTGTTTTCATGGAGGGGAAGTAGAGGAAAGTTAATATAGGCAGTAAAAGTGGGTGTGGCTGCTCTAGAGGCGTGTGTTAAGTGAATCATTCTGGAGGTGGCCTCACTGAGTCAAAACAGGCATCCAAAAGCAGGTGCCCATTTAACTCATGCGCCAATTTATAATATCCAGTAATTGTCATCATCTGATTTAGCTACTAAGACCTCCCCCTGGAAAGCCTTATGATTCAGTTGCCTGTCTTATCCATGGACAATTACAATCTTAATTTGGGCCAGGCCCTGAAGAAGATGTCAACATCTTGCTTTCATTGTTTGAGGTGTTTTCATTAGATTTTACCCTGTCTTTGTTTTGCTGCCTGTAGAGTGTGCTGGAACACAGACCTGGCCACAGTTACTTCCTCTTTTAGCCTCGCTTGGCTTGGCTTCTGAGTGATTTAAGACCTGTTTTGGAACTAAGTGTGGGAGTTGGACTGATGTGAAAGTCAAGGTCAGATAAATAGCCATTGTCATGAGGAAACCCAGGCAGAAATGGGTCTGTAGATCCACAGGGAATGTTCTTTGTGGGTCCTGTTCTATTGGTTCTAAATGACCTGATTCATTGTCCTTGGAAAGGATGAGGAAAGTTGTTCCCTAGGAATGTTCTCCCAAACCTAAAGCCCCTCGTTCATGCAGGAAGGTATAAAAGATTATAGTCTTGGAGGCTCTCATCCAGGAATTCCTCACTTGGAAAAATAGATGGTGTGTCAGGATCCATCTGGGATGCTTGCATGTTGGAATCAGTAGGTGGTAACTGGGTGGGTGTAGTTTTGCTTACCCAGAGGAATAGTCCCTTCTCCACTACAGCCAGCTGAGTCTTTGTGAAACACAGATCAGCTCAGCTCACTCCCATGCTTAAAACCCTCTGATGGCTCGCCATTGATTATGGAATCAAGTCCTAGATCTCCCACCTGCCATGTCAGCACTCCATGCTCAGGCAACGGCTTACCTCTCCAGCCTGTTCCCTCACCGTGGATGTCATCAACTCACCCTTTGTAACAAGAGTTGGCAAACTGCAATGGGAGGGCCAAATCTGGCCTGCACAGATCAGACCACCAGCTAAGAATGGCTTTTCTATTTGTGAATGGTTACATATTCAATTGTTATCCAAGTACCAATGTTTTCAGTTTTGCCTCTTGGGATGCAAAGCCCAAAATACTTACTATCTGGCCCCCTGTTTACAGGAAAAGTTTACAGTCCCCTGCTTTACATTATTGTGATACTTTTGGCCATACAGTATCCCCAAACACCCCATGGTTGCACTCCATCATGCCTTTGCTCAAACTATTCTTGCTTCCTGAAATGCCTCGCTTCCACAATTACTAACTAGCTTCCATGTGCCAGGTACTTGGGATACAAAGCAAATAAGCCCCATCCATCACAACCTCCTACCTTCCATAAACTCACACACAAGTTAGTGAGAAAGATATGCAACTATACCAATGAGTATAGAACTGTGTGGTAAGGGCTCAGTTGGGTTAAACAGTGTGCAATGGGGATATCTCCATCAGACTGGGACATCAGGGAAGGCTTCCTGGAAGAGGTGATGTCCAAGCTGAGTTTTGAAGAAAAAGCAGGAGTTTTCAATCTTAAAAAGGGGGGTGGGGGCAGGGGATTCAATTAAGGGCCTTCCAGGCAAATGAGCAGTACCTGAAGCCATATACCAATGAGTATAGAACTGTATGGTAAGGGTTCAGTTGGGTTAAACAGTGTGCAATGAGGATATCTCCATCAGACTGGGACATCAGGGAAGGCTTCCTGGAAGAGGTGGTATCCAAGCTGAGTTTTGAAGAAAAAGCAGCAGTTTTCAATGTTAAAAAAAGGGGGTGGGGTGGGGTGGGGTGGGGAGCAGGGGATTCAATTAAGGGCCTGCCAGGCAGATGAGCAGTACCTGAAGCCATAGAAGTGTCAAGACCTTTGTGTGGAGTCACAGAGGCTTTTCAACAGGGAATGGCAGAGTCCTGTTTGCCCTGGATAAAGATGGTACTGGCAGAAAGGAAAGATGTCCAAGCTGAGTTTTGAAGAAAAAGCAGGAGTTTTCAATCTTAAAAAGGGGGGTGGGGGCAGGGGATTCAATTAAGGGCCTTCCAGGCAAATGAGCAGTACCTGAAGCCATATTAAGTGTCAAGACCTTTGTGTGGAGTCACCGAGGCTTTTCAACAGGGAATGGCAGAGTCCTATTTGCCCTGGATAAAGATGGTACTGGCAGAAAGGAAAGGGCGGGACAACATTGGGAGCAAAGAACCAGAAAAGAGATGGTTTTACTCATCCAGTGAACAAGTCGTGATATATAAACGAAGGCAAAGATGGGATGGAGATGGGGTGGGGCAAGAGAGCTTGATGAATTCTCAGTGACAGATGGGTGGTGTGGGTAGGGTGAAGGAGGAGGAAAGCCTTGCTCTGGCTCCTCTTACAGGTGCCCGCTGCTGTCACTGAGTGGATGCTGGAGCCACCACCTGAGCGAGGGAAGATCATGGAGGGATGGGGGAGAATGAGGCACTGGGTCTCCTGTTCAATGTGAACAGCTTTAGGCCCTGCCCCCTCCAGGAAGCTGTCAGTGGAGTTGGGGTCCTCCTTTGTAGCCTGATGGCATTGCTTCGTTCTCTTAGAACGTTTGCTGAGTGACACTGAACTGATCTGTACTTTTCCATTTTTTTTCCACACTTAAGTGGAAAGTTCATGTGGTGTCGAATTAATGCTTGTATCCCCGGGGCCTGAGCTGAAGTAGAGGTGGGGCTCCTTGGGAGAGGCCCAGTGCGGTGTGGTTGACGGAGCACAATTGTGTCCTCAGACAGACTTGAGTTGGAACCTTTCCACTTTCTAGCTTTGAGAGCTTTGCTGTCTCTTCACCTTTCAAGACATGTCTGTATAAAATACTCTTCCGGCCTCTTCTCCAGGGATGCTGTCAGGATCAAGTGGAGGCAGTATGCACGGGAGTGGGAAGGGCTTGGGAGTTCAGAAGCCGGAAGACCAGGGTTTCCGTCCTAACTCTGTAATGACAACACGACCTCGAGTAAATTATTCCTACTCTCTTGGCCTCAGTTTCTCCATTTATAAAATGAGGTTGGATTAGATCATATTCCTTTCCCCTCTAGCATTTTTTATGTTTTATGAATCCAGACAATAGATGTGAAAGGGCTGTGCAAAAGATAAATTCAAACACATCTGATAAAGTAGAGTCACTTCTTAGAGTCCAAAAAAGGCCTCAGCAGCAAACCTCGTGTACTTAGGGGGTGACCCCGTAGGGGATGCTGTGATGTGCCACTCAGATCCCCCTGCAGAACCCAGGCACTTGCTCCCCAGCTGCTGGGGGTGTTGCCTGCTGTCTACAGGATTTTCCTTAGCTCCAGGGCGCTGCCTCTCCAAGGTGGCTCCTTCTGGGGACAGTCTCCATCCTGTCACTGGTCAGGGTGGGGTACAAAGGCCTAGCCCTGTCATCTCAGCTTTGGACATCTCTGAAAAGTCACCTCAGCTTCCAAACTCCCTGGGGTCCTTTGGAACCACATCCAAGTCAGCTTCCCCTTCAACTCTGCCCAATCCTGCCTCCCTCACTTCCTCCCCAAGAATATGCCTGCACACAAACCACCGTTTCAGGAGCACTGTGACTTCTCATCCCCTGGCTTCTTGTCCTCCAGGGACTGGGACCAGACACTTCATGTCCCCCCTCCAGAGGCCTAGCGGAAGGCCCCGGCTCCTCCCTGCTCTGACTACAATTACAGAAGAGCACGTTGGGGCCTTTTACTCTAAAGGTGACATCTGCTGTGTGTCCCAGTGTGTGGCGAACAAGGTTTCTTCTCTGAGGAAAACTGTTATAATAATTATAACGTTCAAAGTCAGGGAACATAGTATGTCAGAGAAGGACTGGGTCAGTAACCACCCAAAATGGCACCATGACAAAAATAAAAACGAAAAGCCTCCAGAAAAATAAACCATACTTTATGAAGCGCAGTGCTCAATAAATCTACCCCCGGAAGAAAGCGCCTTATTTTTCATAGGTCTTAGGCCAATGGTCTGAGATTCACAACCGGGTCAAGTTTTACGTCTGACCTCTTAAGGTCTGCAATGAAGAGGCTAGGACTTCCTTCTGTTGCCCAAGTTCAGAGGCAGAGAAATACAACGAAAAGGCAAAAGAGATAAAGGATTCATTATAACTCTTTGAATAGCGAGGTAAATACTGACTAACAGTGCCGATGAGAAAGTGTTTAGATCTGTCTGGAATCATGTACTTCCCTCCTAGCTCCTCCCTCCCCCTGCTGTTCAGCAGCTCTGTGTTGAGGGTCTGGCTCTGTTATTTCTCTCAGTCGGAGCCGCTCAGCTTTTCCAGCAGGAGACCCTGCCTCCAGGTGGCCCACCCGGGCCTGGGAGAATTGAGGTCTCATTTACACCAAATCAGAAATGTCCCAACTAGTTTTAAAGTGAAATAGATTTGTAAAAATAACAATAATACTTATTTGACAGGGCTGTTACAGCTCCCAGATCGAAAATTTAACCTTTAAAGTAGAATTCATCCTTCTCCTTTGCCCAACAAAACGAACTTTCCACATCTCCGCAGGCATTGCCAACCTGAGTGGAAGCATTTGCCAGCTCAGGGAAGCCTGGTGTAAGTGAGTAAAAAAGCAGCAGGATGATTTTTTTCTTTGACTTTGGGGTCTTTCTTAAATAGTCATCCTTGCTCACTCATTAGCCATTTATATACATTTTTAAGAGGAATTTTATCTTCATACTTTATGCCTTTTAAAAAGTGTGTATCACACAGAGCTCATTGGAGAGAAACGGGTGATACTTTTGTATGTGATTCACATCATTTAAAAAATTGCCCTCATGGGCTTTCATTCCATTTTTTAATAAACTGGGGTATAATTTACACACAGTGAAATGCACTGATCATAAAACAGGGCTCACCGTCTCCTCCAGCTCAGGGTCAGCTGTCCTTTCCCATCTTCTCGAAGTCCCGCTCAGATCAGCTCTGGTTCAGTTGCAAGCCATTCTCCCCTTGGACCTCCTCTGCACCGGGCCCTTTAAGACTCCGGCCTGTCCTCCAGGGTTTCCTGGTGTGCGCCCTCCACTGCTTCCTCTGACCTGAGACCTGGCTGTACCTGACCCACTGCACCCTGCACAACCCTCTCAAGAGAAGGCTGCTCTCCCTTCCACACTTCCCACCTCAGTGGGGTTGGGAGCCTCCTCCTTTCCCACTCACCTGTCCAGTCTATTGTCTCTTTCTTCCAACGTCTCCTTCTTTAAGGCAATGCCACTGTTCTTTTCCAAACCCCAGCCTCTGTGCCACTCCCCTTCCCTCATAGAGGATTTCTGACCTACTCACAGACCTCCTCTCCTCCACATGTCCATCATCTTTCTCAAAGACTTAGAATATGCGAAGATGAGCTCTTCAACTAATACTTTTATTTACCCCTAAGCTTGTCCCACTGTCTGTGTGACTTCTCAATGGCCATTTCTATCCAAAACGATCAGCATGTGGTGTTTCCCCATGGCCCTGGGTCTCCAAGACCTCAGCCCCGCTCCCAAGGCCCCTTCCAGCAGCATTTCCAGAGCCACAGCTAACATTGAAGCCTCCTCACCATGTCTTCAGGGATTTCCATTGATTTAACGCAGACCTGAAAGTGCTGCTGCTTTTCTTCCAAAACCTCAACTCTGTACTCTTAACGCCAAATTTCTCACACAAGATTTCATAACTTGGACCTTGTAGACCCAAATCATGGCAACTGGCTAGCTGTTCGTCAAACCAATTGACTCTTGCTCCTGCTCCTGTAGCAAGACTACATTTCTGGCCTTCCTCACAGTTAGGTGGGGCCGCATGACTGCATTCTACTGCATTCTAGTCCCTGGAATGTGAGTGGGGTGAGGCATGCCCCTTCAAGGCCTGGCCCACAACAGTCTCTCACATCTAAGCCTTCATGCTCCTCCCCCTTTACAAAGTGAATGCTGATGCCCAGGATGACCTCGAAAGTCACCAGATGGAGATGGCAGAGCCAGTCACCTTGAATTCCTGAATGAAACATGAGCCCCTCTGTCTTAGTCAGTTTAGGCTGCCTAAATATAAAAAAAATCCATAGACCCAGTGGCTTAATCAACATAAATTTATTTCTTACATTGCTGAAGGCTAACTAAGCAAGGTCAAGGTGTCAGTGGATTTGGTTCCTGGTGAGGGCTCACTTCCTGGCTTGCAGATGGCTGCCTTCTTACTATGTCCTCACATGTTGGAGAGAGACATCCTCTCTCTTGTGCCTCTTTTACTAGTATAAGGGCACTAATCCCATTCCTGAGGGCTCCACTGTTGTGACCTAATTACCTCCCAAAGACCCACCCCTAACACCATCACACGGGATTAGAGCTTCAGCACATGAATTTGAGGGGATACAAACACTGAGTCCATAGCACCCTCTCTCCCCGTCCCTGACTGAAGATAAACATGTACCTTGTCCCTGAATAAAACCACGCTTTCTACAAAATTAAGCCTTTGAAATTTTGAAGTTCATTTGTCACGGCAGTTACTTTCATCTTAATTCAAATGTGTAAGAAGAAGGAATTCTAAAATGGATCACGTTCAAGTACAGTCACGAGGGACCTAGAATGGTCACAGTGAAGGTGAGGGGAATAAAGGGAATGCAAGTTCTCTCTCCTTTGTGGGTACTTTTCTCCAGTTTCACCCTCTTGGGTTTCTCTCAGGGGTGCTTCATTCGTGAGACTGGGTCTCCGCCTATGTCTACGCACAATGCCAGGTAGGAATGAGAGAATGATCCAGAGTAAAGGAGGCACTGAGCAGGGTGAGAGGAGTGATTATGACCTCACCTCACAGTGCATCCCAGCCCCTCTGCCCCCATCCTGGTGGTGGACAGAGTGTGCATGTTCTTCCCAGGTGTGCTGCAGTGTGAGGGGCCTGTAGCTTCAGTAGGCAGCTAGCTGGGGATTTAGAATTCTGGTTCCTGGTTCTCTTTTCCTCTCACAACTGGCACCCTGAATGAGGTTGGGAGGTGGGACAAAGAGGAGTTAGAGAGAAAGGTTCAGGACCCACCTAACTGTGAGGCAGGCTCTGGAGCCTGGGCACTCTCAGATGTGGGCTGGTATGGGGCTCAGCATGGAAAGGGTGGGTTCGTTCCTGGTAAAAGGTGCCATGTGGGTCTGAGTGTCTGGACCCAAACCCCCTCACTGGCAGACTGGCCTTTCTTTTTTTTGTTTTTTTAATATATTTTATTGATTTTTTACAGAGAGGAAGGGAGAGGGATAGAGAGTTAGAAACATCGATGAGAGAGAAACATCGATCAGCTGCTTCCTGCACACCCCCTACCAGGGATGTGCCCGCAACCAAGGTATGTGGAAAGGGTGGGTTCGTTCCTGGTAAAAGGTGCCACGTGGGTCTGAGTGTCTGGACCCAAGCCCCCTCACTGGCAGACTGGCCTTTCTTTGTGCTTACTGTCATGGATAGTTCCATCCATGATGCTGATGAGGGAAGTTACTTAGGAGCAAGGCTTCCCCTTTCCATTCTGTCTAGCCTTCCTGTAGGCTGGCATTTGTACTTAGAAATGTTATCTCCCCAGATCTCATTCCCTCAGGGAGATCAAAGTGCTGTATGGATAGCATCTCATTAAATCCCTCAACCTTTCCTCTGGGAGTCAAGCCACCCCCTTCTGCCAACTCATCATCCCTGCTGCATTCAAACCAGATTCTAAATAATGAATATTGTGATTTATTGCGGGTCATTTGGAAGGAGCAGTAAATGGACTGTCAACTTCTCTGTCCACCTGAAAGGCACCATCGTAATGTGTGTACAAGAGAGATAATGGCTGTTCTGACACCACTCACCTGGATGCCAATGATTTATGGTTATTCCCAGGTGCCTTTTATTCCCTTGGACAAAGAAGTCCCAGAATCCTTATTCTTTCCTCGAATGTTGACATTGCCTACCTTTCCACTCCTATCACCAGCCCACCAGTACACCAGGCATCTGGAAATATGTGCTGTTCTTTCAATGTACCAGTTTCCTTCAGACTTTCAAAGCTCTGAATACACCATTTCCTCTGCAGAAGGCACCCCCTTAGCCCCTCAAGTTTGTGATCTCCCGTTCATTCTATGAACCAGCTCCAATCTCATCTCTTCTATAAGACCTTCTTGGACTTCTGCAGGATGAGTTCATTGCCCTTTCCTTGATCTAATTGGCAACTAGGATTAAGAACCTCATTTTACACCCTCAAATCTAACAAGTATTTATTGGGCACATATTATGTGGCAGATCCTGAGATAGGTCCAGGGCAGGGATAGGAACGTATATGTGAATCCATCCATACATATGTATATGTACATGTATATATGAATAAGACAAAGCCCCTGCTCTTGAAAAAGTCACCACCTAATAAGGGAGAAGTTACGTAAATGGATACATTTCATATAGGATCATGTCTGCTGTAACAGAGGTAGCCTGGCCCCAATGCAGGAGGGTGGTAAACTTACTGGGGAGGTCCAGGCCGACGCTCTATCCACTGAGCCAAACCGGTCAGGGCAGAATAGCCTTTCTTTGTGCTTACTGTCATGGATAGCTCTACCCATGATGCTGATGAGAAGTTACTTAGGAGCAAGGCTTCCCCTCTCCATTCTGTCTAGCCTTCCTGTAGGCTGGAATTTGTACTTAGAAACATTATCTCCCCAGATCTCATTCCCTCAGGGAGATCAAAGTGCTGTATGGATAGCATCTCATTAAATCCCTCAACCTTTCCTCTGGGAGTCAAGCCACCCCCTTCTGCCAACTCGTCATCCCTGCTGCATTCGAACCAGATTCTAAATAATGAATATTGTGATTTATTGCGGGTCATTTGGAAGGAGCAGTAAATGGACTGTCAACTTCTCTGTCCACCTGAAAGGCACCATCGTAATGTGTGTACAAGAGAGATAATGGCTGTTCTGACACCACTCACCTGGATGCCAATGATTTATGGTTATTCCCAGGTGCCTTTTATTCCCTTGGACAAAGAAGTCCCAGAATCCTTATTCTTTCCTCGAATGTTGACATTGCCTACCTTTCCACTCCTATCACCAGCCCACCAGTACACCAGGCATCTGGAAATATGTGCTGTTCTTTCAATGTACCAGTTTCCTTCAGACTTTCAAAGCTCTGAATACACCATTTCCTCTGCAGAAGGCACCCCCTTAGCCCCTCAAGTTTGTGATCTCCCGCTCATTCTATGAACCAGCTCCAATCTCATCTCTTCTATAAGACCTTCTTGGACTTCTGCAGGATGAGTTCATTGCCCTTTCCTTGATCTAATTGGCAACTAGGATTAAGAACCTCATTTTACACCCTCAAATCTAACAAGTATTTATTGGGCACATATTATGTGACAGATCCTGAGATGGGTCCAGGGAAGGGATAGGAACGTATATGTGAATCCATCCATACATATGTATATGTACATGTATATATGAATAAGACAAAGCCCCTGCTCTTGAAAAAGTCACCACCTAATAAGGGAGAAGTTACGTAAATGGATACATTTCATATAGGATCATGTCTGCTGTAACAGAGGTAGCCTGGCCCCAATGCAGGAGGGTGGTAAACTTACTGGGGAGGTCAGACAGGGCTCCAGAAGGAGGAAATATTTGAGCTGAGTCTTAAAGGATGATGGGTCTTCCCAGGGGCATGTTAGACAAACGGAACAGCATGTACAAAGGCACGGGGGCATAGGGCAGGACCACCTAGAATTGTACAGTCAGGAAGCGGCAAGAAGCTTGATATGGTTGAGGCAGCAGGTATGGAATTGGGATCTGGAAAGGTAGCCCAAGATGCTCCGGAAAAGTGGAATGAGTTTAAACAGTGTTTAGTCTGCCAGACCTTTGTGCAGAGGTTGGTCAGCATCTAGGCCCACGTCCAGGCCTATTGGAGAGTGGCTATGTGTGGGGAGGATCGGGGGCAAACAAAATGCTCTGGCGGAAGATGCTGAAGTTCCCAGGGGTCTCCACAGATGCTTGTAGGCATCCATTGCCTTTGAAGGGAAAATTCTACATCCGCACATGTGTGCCCACAGACACACCTGGGCTGAGGGGTGCTGGCCGACTCCCTAGGAATAACCACCGCTGTCTGTGCCCCTCCCTGCTCAGAGAGGCCTCCTCCTCGGCCCCTGGGCCCCACAGACAGATGAGGCTGGCGGGGCTGCCCTCGTCTTGCAGCCAGGGAGCCGACGTGCCCACACACAGCTGCCGACTTTCTTCCCCCCTCACGTTAAGCTGGAACATTTTGCACTTTTCTCCTCCAACTCTTTCAAAGCAAGTCGTTTTCCTCCTCTGGAAGGATGCCCATTGTTCACTTGACATTAAAGATAGGTTCCTGGTCCTTCACTGTTTTCTCTTAAGGCGGCAATTGGGGAAGCGAGGCTGTATTATGCGGACTTGTCATGAGGGTACAACATTGTTCAAAGGGATGATGTGAAACAGAAATTGCTCTCTTCAGCCTTCCCAGCCACACCGCGCAGATTGCAGGCGGCTTTCTGCCCTCTCGGGTTCCTGGAGCAGCTTGTGGGGGTCACTGGAGGCAGCGGTGGGGTTTGTGGTTCTTTACCCGCAGCCCTACTGCAGCCAGGGAAGCAGCGAGGAGCTGGGAACTGCTCAGTGGGCAGCACAGTGGTGAGGCCGGAGGGTGGGCTGGGGACAGGGAGAATAATGAGGGAAACCTTTCTTTCCTGGTTTTTCTCAGGAATATGGTGACTTCAGGGCCTCCGAGTGGTGGGCTGGCTGGTTAGTTCTACAGAGCGAATGGTCTTCTCTTTCCCAGGGGGAATTCAGAGTTCATTTCCCAGGGACAGTTCTCAGGTTGACATTACTGCCTGTACGCAGCCCCAGCTAAATTCTGAATGGAGCCCTAGTCAGCCAATGTCCTCATTCATTCAATTGGGCTGTGGGCTCTGGTCTTCACTTTTTTACTGACTAAACGGCTGACCTTGGACAAGTTACTGAACATCCCCATGACTCAGTTTCCTCATCTGTAAAACGGGAATAAGAATTAGTTCCCTTCTAGGGTGGTTGGATGGGTTAACTCAGGGGTCCTCAAACTTTTTAAACAGGGTTTCCTCGGGTTGACATTACTGCCTGCGCGCGCGGCCCCAGCTAAATTCTGAAGGGAGCCCTAGTCACGCCAATGTCCTCATTCATTCGATTGGGCTGTGGGCTCTGGTCTTCACTTTGTCACTGACTGAATGGCTGACCTGGGACAAGTTACTGAACACCCCCATGACTCAGTTTCCTCATCTGTAAAATGGGAATAAGAATTAGTTGCGGTAGTTTGAGGACCCATGGGTTAACTGATACAATGCATGTACTTAGCGTGGTGCCTGTCTGCCTTAAGTCCTCAATAAATGTTTGGTGCATGTTGTTATTTTCATCATCATTAGTCCACAGATATTTATTAAATGCCGCTTGTACTGTCCTGGGCCCTGAAGAAAGGAAGGTGGAGACTGCGGGTTCCTTGTGGTCCGATGGGAAAAGCAGACCAGGCTGCAATAGTGCGGGGTTGGCGGTAAGGGCTGGGAAAGGGGACCATCAGGTGCCATGGCCGGCGAGGGAGGGACATCTACCCAAGGCCAGTGGTGAGAGGGCTTCTGGAGGGGGTGCCTGCCTAGGGAGACTTGAAGGATGAACATGAAAAACCAGATAGTCTTCCTGCCAGAGGGGACGGCGTGTGCAGAGATATCAAAACCCCCTCAGTTTCCCAGAACCATGCTTAGGCCGACGCCGGAGCCCAGATGGGGCTGTCTGGTGAGGAGGTGAGGAGCTGGGCTGGAAAGGAAACTCTGTCCCTCGGGGAGCGCCTCGGGCAGGAGATGAAAGGCTGGGATTTCACGCTGGAAGGGAGTAGGGAAATGCCTAATGGTTTTCCGTAAGGAAGTAGCGGGGCCTGATTGATTGGCTTCTGGGTGGAGAGGGGCTTGGGTGGATGAAAGCCTGGCCGGGAAGACACAGGACTAATGCGCCAGGGCACAGAGGGAGGAAGCCCTGGGCAGAGGCCACGAAGAGGGAGAGCTGGTGCTTCTGCGAGGGTTCCAAGCCGGAATCCCTGCAACTTGGTAATAACAGCACATAGGAGGAGTTGGGGACATGCCCCTGCCCCACACGCCACTGGGTCTGTGACCATGGATGATCCTTTGCAGAGATGAGGTGCCGGGGAGCAGCTGGAGGTATGGTGTCCCATGAAGGCCATGCCGCCCTGTTTGAGGGCCCGCAGGTGGACGTGACCAAGAGGTAGCGCCACCCGGGGCTCTAAGGGAGCTCTGGGCAGGTGATCTGAGTCACTGACATTGAGGTGGTAGCTGAGGCCATGGGTGGATGAGCTCTCCCAGGGCGAGGAGCTCGGTGAGAGCAGATGACTGATCAGAGTTCAGAGAACAGCAAGATTAAAGGGATAGAAGTCATTGGAAGTCAGAAAGGAGGGGTCGGAGTGGTGGGAGGAAACCCATGAGAAAAGGGATGTCATGGAGGAGAGTTTTGTGAAGAAGAGGTCGCCGCTGAGGACAATCGAGAGGCGCCTAAAAGTGGCCCCTGAATTTACAACGAAGGGAGGTTGGTGGTGATAGAGGCAAGGACAGCGCCAATGGTGGTGAGGGCAGAAGTTGAGAATGAAAGATGGGGACCAAACAAGGTCCGGCCGTTTAGAGACCATGCCAATTACGGAGGCAGCAGAGGGAAGCACCCAGGTGTGTTATGAACACAGCCAGCAGGCCCTTCCTAGACCTGCTGAAGCAGAGTCTTCGGGGTTGAGACTGAGAACCTCGCTGGGAAAAAACCTTTGGGCGATGCTGCGATGAGATTCCCTGGCAGGACACTGGGATTAGCCCCGGGAGCCCACATCAGGGGCAGCCCGGCAGCCCGGCAGCCCGTGTGAGCGGAGACCAGGAATGGGCTCTGGGCTTGACTCTGGACCCACCACGAGCTGTCTGGGGCACTGCCTAGGCCATTTACTGCTGCCATGCCAGCCTTCTCATCTGCAGGATGGGCGTAACCTCAGGGTGACTGTGAGGCCCTGGTGAGCATGCACATAAAACGTCCGGCTGATGAAAAGCGCTCATTGTTGAGTTTATTAATGCTGCCGTTGGCCACATGATCTTGGGCAAATTTCACAAAACTTCTGGACTCATTTGTAAAACACAAGTAATTGTTTCTCACTCAGCAGGTATTGGAGGACCAGTCTCATTGTGTGGGGAAAAGTCCCTGACATAGAGTAGACACTCAATGAATATTAATTTCGTGCTTAGTGCTGGTCACTGGTTAGGAAGGCTCTCTGCAGCCATCCCAGTCTGGGGCCCTCCAAGGTGGCCAAGGTGGCTTTACCCCTTCCAGCAGACAGGTAACTTCTGGTTTCATGGGAGACAGATAGCCCTGGGACAGGGTCCTCTGTTGTCCTAACCCCCTAGGAAAGGCTGCAAGTTGAGATGCTCACAGGGGCCAGAAAGAGCTGGTCAGATGCCCAGGATCTGCCTCCAGCCAGGGCCTCAGAGCCACTGGAGAGAGTGGACAGACAGCTCTGCAGCTCACTCTACCCAGGCCTGGTCTGGGGGAGCTGAAGGGCACAGAGGGAGGGGCGGACAGTGGGGGGTGCAGTGCCTGCTTGCTGCCTCCTGCTGCTCTGGCCACACACAGTCACCTGGCGACCACTGCATGCTATTCTGTTCAGAGCTGAAGTCAGAAGGTTGGGCCCGTTTGGGATCTGAGCCGTGGATGAGAAAATAGGACAGAAAGCAGTATCTGGTCAGCACTTTACAGTTTGCAAAGCACTTTCCCTCCGGCTAGATCTTTTGATCCTTAAAACCACACAGTGCAGGGGGCCCGGCAGGCATGATCCTCCCCTTTATAGAGGAAACAGCGGCTCGGAGAGATGTGCCAAGCCTGTGTGGCTGCGTCTGGACTCAAATCGAAGAACAGCTGGCTCTAGGGCCAGCGCTCCTGCCACGGGGCCAGAGTTGCTTGGAAAATGGTAGCCCTGGACCAAGACGCAGGCTACCACCTTGCCCTGTCGTGTGAGACAAGTCACTTAACTGCTCTGGGCTTGAGTCAGCAGCTCTGACAAACACAGAGGTTGGCCTAGAAAACCTGGAAGATCCCTTTCAACCGGACCAACTGGCTGTCTTCATGCTGGGGGAACTCCAGGCCACCAGACGTGCCAGCGTTAACTCGGGAGGCTTAGTTACAGCCCCGGACCCTCGACTCCACCCAGAGCCCCAGGGAAATACATCTGGCCAGAGAGCCCTTTACTCTTGCCTGGAAGCCACGATGACCCATCTGGGAAGAAAAGAGTCTGATTTAGAGAGGGAGAAATCCACAGACATCACTGGTCACCAGCAGGGCGGCGCCACTCCCAGCAGTTCCCTGCCCCTGGGCCCAATTGTCCTCCCAGGCTCTACACCTGGGCCCTTCTTCTGTGGTATCTATAGAAGATTTTAGAATGAACAGATCTCCCTTCTCCCTCTGGTTTGCTGTGTGTCCAGGGACTGACTGTACCAAAGTGGGCACTCGGCAGGCAGGAGCGGCTGTGTGTGTGGCATGAATCAGAAACAGAATTATTCATCTCTTCGTGGCTTTTATGTCCACCGGGCTCTGCTGAGTGGGGTCATCACTTCGCAGAGGGACCCGTTCTTCTCCTCCCAGGCATCATTTTTCCCTTGGAACGCTAACTTTGGTTTCTGCATTTTGTAATCACAGAAGACTCAAAAGAACTTTTTTTTTTAAGAAAAGAAAAAAAAAAAAAAAAAGCCCAGCCGGCATGGCTCAGCGGTTGAGCATTAGCCCATGAAACTCCCAGGAGGTCATGGTTCCATTCCCAGCCAGGGCACATGCCCAGGTTTTGGGCTTGACACCCAGCGTGGGGCGTGCAGGAGGCAGCCGATCAAGGATCCTCTCTCATCATTGATGTTTCCATCTCTCTCTCTCTCTCCCCCCCTTCCTCTCTGAAATCAATAAAAATGTATTTTAAAAAAACAAACAAAAAGAACGGTCCTGTCCTAGAGGTCACCCATGTATGTCAGGCTCTTGGCTGGGTGGAAGGACAGAGGGAGGCTCCAGTGAACACTAAACTCGGGGGAACACGCCTGACTTTGGGGGCCTGGCTGTATTCCCAGCTCTGCGGAGCAGGAGGCTGGGCTCCCCAGGGTTTGCACCTTGACCTAGAGATCACTTTCTTTAGTTCCTTCTGTTTCCTTTGATTTTTTTGCTCAATGTGCAGATGAAGGAGAGGGGCCTAAGGAACACGGTATCTTCAGCTGCCATGTAGATTATTCTAGAATTAGGCTGCTGCTGTCAATTTTATTTGATGGCCCCAGTTGGATCTCTAAGTCATACCTGTAATTTGGTGCACTCCGTGTACTACGGTCTGCCTGAGAAATCCTATAATTATGTTTTAAGTGACAAAGTTTTACGGAATAGCTAAATAAATGCAGCTAAATTTAGAGCACTGCCTCTTTACCGTGCAATGTGGCGGGAGGTAGAGATATGAGCAGTGGCTGGTAGAAGGAGAATATTGTTACTATCCAAAAGGTGGCAGCAGAAATTACCTCAATTAACTTAACAAGAAGCCCGTCCTCTCACCAGCCCGCCCGGGAGCCCTGGCACACACCCCGTCCCTCTTCTGCCAGAATTCCGGCTCCCGCGCCACGCTGTCCCCAGCCCCATCTGCTGCTCCGACTGAGCTGGAGCCTGTGTCGCAGCCCCGCCCTGCCTCCTCCCCAGAGCCTGCAGCTCCGCTTCCCCTTCCCCAGGAGCCAGGTCAGGAGTCCACCCCCGGAGGAACCTCAGCACAGATCCCTGCTTGACAGGGGTGCCCGGGAGAAAAGCAAGGCCTGTCTGCCCTGTACCAAGTCCATGGAAGTGAGGGAGGTTGCCTACCAGCCCCTGAGTGAGACCTGGGGAGGGACTCGATACATCCCTCACCTCTGCTCATCCATGCTCTTTATTTCTGAGGATCTCCTCTGTGCTGGGTGTTTGTGAATGGCTTAGAGCAAGCATGTCAAACTCAAAGGCTAACACGGGCCAAATAAACGAGGCATGCAGACCTTGGGTTTGACATGCTTGACTTAGACTAGGTTCACTAACTATTTGTTTGGCCCTAGCTATGTGCTGCATACCCTTCTAGGTTCTGGGTTTACAGCAGTGAGCAAAGCAAAAGTCCCTGCTGCATGTAGCTAACATTCCAGGGTGGGTAAGACGATCAACAAGATAAATTGGGGGAAAGAGGTGCTTGGTTAGATGGTAAGGCGTGCGAAGGAGAAAGACAGGCAGCATGAAGGGGAGAGGAGCGACAGAGTGGCGATGCTGCTTGTTGAAATGGGGACAGGAGAAGATACAGGGCTCAGGGGAGCAAGGGTGCAGTGGGATTGGAAATTCAGTGTTGCAGACATTGACTTGAAGATGGGTGTGTGTGTGGGGGCGTAATCCAAGTATCCTGAGGCATTTGCTTATCTCACTCTGAAGTTCATGAGAGAGACAGGGCTGGAGCGAGAAATCGGGAAGTCGTTAATGAATGGATGGTAACTGATGCCCCGCCACGCTGAGATCACTGGGGGGAGATCTGTCAGTCCGCATGGTGCCCCCATCTGGCGGAAGCTCACCCAGCCTCAGATTAAGCCCCGGGTAATATGCTGCCTTTTGAAAACAAACAAACACACAAACACAAACAAACAAACGCTTCAGTTCCTGATGACTCAAGTGGCATGTGTCTGGCCCTGATTGTGCAGACAGTTTCACAGGAAGTTGCCAACACAATGAACCATCTGAAGCCTCTAATGAAGCAATTATAGCATGTGGAACGAACAATCAATCAGCTGTAAACTCGGTGGTGAGGATTTACAGGCTCACGGTGGTTGCATCCAAGAGGAACTTACTGGAGATAACGTGGTTGCCTCTGCCCCTCCCACAACACACAGGAAGGAAAACATTCCCGTAAAAAGACTCCCTCCACCTACCAATCGGTGCTGCTCTCGAAAGTGTCCTGGGATCACCAAGAAAATCGTTCACATCTTGGAAAGTTGTGGTTAATAAAGACCTTCATCTCCCCAGGTAATACATTTCCCATTTGATTCGTGAATCTGCAATAGCCGTGCTGAGGGAGACATCATTGCTATGGCTATGATTATAGTATTATTTTTTCCCCTTGCTCCGTGGCGGTTCTGAACATGGATTACCTCTAATTCTTATAATCAGTCTGTGGAATAGGGTTTATTAGGCTTAATTTGTCATGAGGAAAGAGAGGCTCGAAGCTGAAATCATCTGTCCTGTGTCTCAGCGCTCCGAGGTGGCACAGCTGGGTCCACCCGGGTCTGTCTGACACCAGCCGCCACTTCCCCGGCCAGCACCTCCCATCGGGTCTGAACACCGTGAGTGGCCTCCCCTCTGTTCAGCCATTCTTTTGAGTGTGATGTTAGGCGGTTCTTATTGAAATCTCCACCACCGTCCAAGGCTGACGTTCTAAAGCCACCCACGTGAGAGACATAGGATGTTGGAAGAGTCACCAGCCCTCTTCATTAGTCTCCCTTCCAGGTTCTGCAACCTTGTCCCACGTGACACAGAGGGGGAGCCGCTGCTGACCACCTTCCTCACAGCCACCCCTCCCTTCCCCGACTTCTTTGCTGGAGCGCACTTCCCAGTGTGGAAGCTGAAAAGATCAGAAACTCACTCCCCCAGAAGGGAACACTGAGACTGAGTTTGGGAGCTGGGGGATGAGGGGATGGGGGAGGCGGAGGTGTCTGTGTGGTGCCTAGGAATCCAGCTGTGGCCTCCACTCCCTGCAGGCGAATTATTTAAACTCTCCAAGGCCTCAGTTTCTTCTCTAAAACGTGGCTGACCACACTTACCACAGGCGTGTTTTGAAAAGAAATTGGATCAAGCATATAAGCACCCAGCGTAGAGCTGGACACAGAGAAGGTACATAATACATGGATGTTATTATTTTTATTACTGTTACTGAAATGGGGCTGCTACTCACTGAGTTTTATTTCGTTTTAAGGTGTGAGGTTCATGCATGGTTTAGGCAAAGGGGCATTAACATCATCATCATGAAAGTATAGAATGCCACCCTAAAAACGGCAACAAGCAAGCAGTCCTCCTGTGTGTGCAGAGTCATTATTCACTGCCTTCATTTGCTGGGGTCAGGGCAGAACATCACCCCAACCACAGGGGCCAGCATTTCTCAGGAAAGGAAGCCCCTTCCCTTGGTAACAATGATTAGATACATTAATTGTTTGGTCATTTCAAGAAGCTTACAGCCACTGCAAAAGCCTAAGACATAGGGTGAAACTTTTAAATTTCACAGGGTCAGCCTGATGGTTAACAGGTTGGAATAACGGCTTTAATGAAGGAACAAAGTTGGAAGGCTCTTGAGATGTGACTGGTTGGGTATTTAAATTTTTTAAAATTTATTTTTCAATGACAGTCGACATACAATATTATATTCGTTTCAGGTGTACAACATAGCGGTTAGACATCTATATGCCTTATGAAGTGATCCCCAGGAAGTCTGGCACCCACCTGACAAGCTGAGTATTCATCAAAGCAAAGGGTCTCAGACTTGGGCATGTTTGGAACCATCTGGACTGTGTGATAAGCAGGCAGTTGTATCAAACATCTCAACACACCCAAGGCAGGCCTGTTCTCTCATGGTGTTGCATGTGCCATTCTCGTCGGCAGCCCCCAGCCCTCCTTTAGGTGAGAGACCGAAACTCAGATGTGGCTCCATCTGAATGAGCTTGTGTGACTCCTGGAGGGACTCACTGAGTCGTATATATGCCTGAAACCAAAAGTAAAACTAGCTTAGACCAAAGGGAATTGCTGGACCTTAACGGTGGAGGAGACAGCTTTCATACAGAGTGAAGGAGGAGGGACAGAAAACAGCAGACAGGGACTGCGACCCCTGGACATAGCTGGAGGTTTTCTCTCCACCCCGCCCCCCCCCCCCATTTCTCCAGAACTCCTTGTATATACCTCTGTTATATTTCCACTACATATGCTGGACTTTGCTTCCATGTTCCCCTCCCCCACCCCTCATCAAAGATCGAGGACTTCCTGCGTTCAGAAGCAATACCATACCTTCTTTGGTGTCCCCAGGACCCAGCAACACAGGGCTTGGCCTCTTGATGGGAATTCCGTAATTGTGGAGTGAATAACAAGTAGATGCTTAAGACAAGAAAGGGCCAGAATAAAGAAGTAAATTTCATTTCTTCTGCCACTTGGAGATCCAACATCAAATAGTGTGGAGTATATTGACAAAAACCTTCCAGGATAGAGAAAAAAAAAAGTTTACTTCTCATTCTACCCAGAATTCCCTTCAACAAATGCAACCAAACACCTGGGAACTGGAGACCTGCCACTGCATCATCCGTTTGATGTCAGAGTGGAAACCCCAGACCGAGTCCTCCACCTGCAGTTATCCAGGTGGAGCACAGACAAGTTAATAGCAACAGCTCGTCCTGGTGCCGACACTGACCCCGGAACCCAGAGAGAGGCATCCCTCCCTTTAGTCCTCTGTGGCAGGACAGATGGCACTTACAACCCAACCTAGCACCTGGGAGGTGTTTCACACGCTTCCAATTAAGGCGCGTTTCCTCCACCGTGTCCATCACTCCCACCTGCAGGACAAACAGGAGCCTCACCAGGAGCGCCTTCCATCTGATCACTCCCTGTCCACGGGGGCATCTCGCTACAGTTCAACAAGGTTTCAGAGGAAGAACGTGGGAGTTGCACCTGAGCTGGAAACTTCCTGCGACGCTCATGGAGATCCCCGCAAATACAGGGTGCCCCCCTGAAAATATGTATGCACACTCTGAATAATTATAAAGGCAGTGTTTATTAAAATACATTTCATTTGCAAAATTGAGCCATCAGCTGTTACAGTATGTATACATATTTTGGGACACTTCTTTTGTTGTTAATCCTCACTCGAGGATCTATCTTTCTTTCTTTCTTTCTTTCTTTCTTTCTTTCTTTCTTTCTTTCTTTCTTTCTTTCTTTCTTTCAATATATTTTATTGATTTTCTACAGAGAGGAAGGAAGAGGAATAGAGAGTTGGAAACATCGATGAGTGAGAAACATCGATCAGCTGCCTCCTGCACACCCCCTACTGGGGATGTGCCCACAACCAAGGTACATGCCCTTGACCGGAATCGAACCTGGGACCCTTGAGTCTGCAGGCTGACGCTCTATCCACTGAACCAAACCGGTTAGGGCTCTTTTTTTTATTTTTTTTTTTGGAGAGAGAGTGGAAAGGAGACAGGGAGAGAGGAAGAGAGAGAGAGAGAGAGAGAGACATCAATGGGAGAAAAACACATCGATCAGTTGCCTCTTGCACTCGCCCCAATAGGGGCCCAGGAATTGAACCTGCAAACTTTCAGTGCAGGGACTGATGCTCTAACTCAGCGGTTCTCAACCTGTGGGTCATGACCCCTTTGGGGGTCGAACGACCCTTTCACAGGGGTTGCCTAAGACCATCGGAAAACACATATATAATTACATATTGTTTTTGTGATTAATCACTATGCTTTAATTATGTTCAATTTGTAACAATGAAATTGGGGGTCACCACAAGATGAGGAACTGTATTAAAGGATCACGGCATTAGGAAGGTTGAGAACCACTGCTCTAACTACTAAGCACACTGGCCACGGGCCCAGCAAATATTCTTATTTTTTCATACCATTGACAGTTGCTGTGAACCTATTAGGTCCCTTCAGGCTCTACCCTTGAGGAACTCAGTCTAGTGGGGCAGATAGATGAGTAAACAGCTAATTACAGTTCATTGTGAAAGTGCTGGAAGTGGAGACACTGAGGCACTGATGAGCAGAGGGGGAAAAGCTCACTAATTTTTGAGAAGAAGCTGGGTGTGTCAGTCCACATTTACATAAAAATAGAATCTCACAATTTTATAGGGCGATACGGTTTTCAAAGCATTTTCACAGTTATCTGATTTTATCCCCCCACTGCCTTTATGTAGAAATTACTCTTCTTTTTTACAGTTTAAGGGATTAAGGCTGTTAGGTTAAGAGATTTGCTCAAAGTGACCCAGAAATGGAAGAGCAGAACTCCAAACGAGGTTTTTGGATTCCAGAGTTTATTTTGAACTTATTCTCCATGGACCAGGGTTCTTACCTGCGAGCAAAACTTAATAAAATAGCAAAAACAAAAAATACCCCTGGTGAAGGCACCGAGCAGCCTTCTCTGGGCGTCACATACCGGAGCTTACACACCTGAAACCACCAACAGGCCTGTGATGTCTCTTGGACGGCTGCCCTGGAGGCTTCTAGAAGCTCCATGGAATTGCCCCACCCACTGGTGGGTCGATTTTCACGATTCTCAGATCCTTAACTTCTGGTGAAGTCTGAAGCCACTGCACTGATTGGCAGAGTCTCCATCGGGTCCCCTAAATCCAGGGAAGGCCGGGAGAGGCAAGTGGCCGCTGTTTTTAGTTTCTTTTGAGGAAGTTGGACTCAAATTGACAAACTTGGTGATTACCAAGCATGAGACGGAGGTTTGGAAGCCAGGTGGCAACACTTTACATTCCCTTTACCCTTACCTGTCAGTCGCACAGCTGTCCCTGCTTTAAAAATAACGTTTATTCTGATTGGCTGTCTCCAGTAAAAATAACATTTATCCTGATTGGCTCCGTTTCTAGCTCCCAAAGCCCCGTGGAACCCAGCCCGGACATTGGAACGGCCCCTAAGCTCCTTCCACATCGTGTGGCTTCCTCATCGCAGTCATTCCAGAAACAGCTGCTTAATGATTGATCCAACCCATCCATTTAGGTGTGTGGTTCAGCCCTCTTCCCTGGACCACTGGGGCCAGGGAAATGACTGTCACTTCTGACCACTGACTGGGGGAGGAACAGAGTCCTCACTCGTCGGTGAAATGAGAAATGTCTCCCTCTGCCCACAGGACGTGGAGCTGACTCGGCTGTGACGAGGGTTTGCGTGAGGACTCTGGTCAGTGACTCTCAAAGGGTGGGCTCCTGGACAGCAGCAGCACCCCGAAACCTGTTAGACGGGGAAATACATGGCCCCCGCCCAGAACTGCTGAATCAGAAACGCTGGTGTTGGAGGGCAGCACCGATGTGGAAACAAGCCTTCCAGGTGACTCGGATCATGCTAAAGCTCAGGACCACTGCTTTAGACCCGGGAGCAGCTTCCGACGTGGGTACCAAGCTTTTGTTCCTTCGTGGACTCGAGCATCTGTCTGTTTTCCTCCTCGGAGGAACTTCATTCGAAGCAGTAGGCCTATCCCAGATCATCCTTTTAGGTAAGTCTGCTCTTAAAAAGATAAGCTTCAAAGAAGCCTATGATAGGTGGGTACTTCAACAGTAATTATGACTAACCCTTGCACTACTTCAGATCCGTGATCTCTTTCTGCCCACACTGTAGCCCTGGGAAGGAAGTTGTTTTCAAGATGAGGAAAAAGACTCAGGAAAGTTCATTCACAGCCCCAGGTCACATGTCTAGGAGTGGCAGAGCTAGTGGCCTCAGGACTATGCCAGGGATATGGGCATAATTGGGGACAATCTAGGAGGACTTCTCCCACCATTGACTTGTAATTAATGTATTACAAACACCTCAGCTGATCACCTCTCTCTGCTAAAGAAATGGGTCTCTTTGACTTGGGGAAATTCTCAGGAATGGTTCTTCCTTAAGGAGCCTCTCTTTATAAATACAGTTTCACACACACCTCCCATCAGCTCCATGGCTCTGTAACAAAGACGACACGACAGATGAGTGTGTGAGCTAAGCGGTCCACCCAAGAGAGAAAGGCACAGAGCATGGCCGGGGGTCGCTCAAGCAGCTACCAAACCAGCCTCTCAGGTTTAGACACAAATGGAACCATTAACCTTTATGGGTTCTTGTGAAATGAGAGGCTATTTTTAAGATACTCCTAAGCCCTCTCTTTACTTTTATCCCAGTATTTCTGATCCCATCTAAATTTCCCCTCCCACCCAATCCCATCTCATTTTTGCTCTTTTACTAATCTCACCTGGATCTAAGGACTGTTCTTCAACTACATTCAGCCCCCCACCCCCACCCCGCCCTTCTCTCCCTCTTCCTCTCTCTCCTCTCTTACCCAGGATAAATTCACTGCTCCTGACTATTGATTGCTCCTGAACTAAGATGGCTCCCAAATGAAAGTGCTTAACCATGCTCTGAAGAAGCTTCATTTCAGATCTATGCATTCACCTGCAAGCAGGGCTCTCAAGCCTTCCTGCCAAGGCCTCCTCCTTCCCTTGCTCTGTTCCCACACGTTGTTCCTTTCCTCTGGCTCCCTCCTTCTCCAGATCCCACTCATCATCAACAGATGGTCTTGTATCCTAGGTCACAGAAAATAATGGCCACTAAACCGGAACTTCCTCAACTCCCTGCCTCTCTACGACCTAACTGGTCTAAATCTTTACCATTGATACAGACTGAATGTGTCTCCCCAGCATTCACAGGTTGAACCCCAGCGAGGTTGTATTTAGAGATAGGGCATACAAGGAAGTGATTGCAGTTAAATGAGCTCATAGGGTAGGGCACTGATGCATTGGGATTTGTGTCTGGTCTCCCTCTGGGCCCGGACACACTGAGGAAAGGCCATGTGAGGACACAGTGAGAAGTGAGCCTCTGCCAGCCAGGAAGAAAGCTCTCCACAGTCTTCTACTAGTGCCTTCTTTCCCTTAAGTCAGAACTGCATTGCAGGGCAGAGGCTGGGGGGTCGGGCTGGGTTGGAAGGTTGATGCATGAGCCTGGAATTGGCACAGAGGGAGTAAGGTGAATTGAATATTTAATGGCATTAATTAAGATGTCTGATGAATTCATTTTATAATTTGGAGGGCCTGCCCTGAAGACTTGAAGTCTGTAAGCTACAACCTCCTTTTAGTTGACTACAGTTGTATAGCAAAGCACCACCAAACTTAGTGGGATTAAAACAGAAAACATAGAGATTCATATAATTCTTCATAATGTGCTGCACTCAACTGGGCAATTCATTCCACTGGTCTGACTGGAGGCCACTCATGTGGCTGCTTGTGTTGGTGGGCCCGTGGGGGCTGGGCTCAGTTGGGATTCTGGGATGGCCGTGCCTCCTCTCTTTCCATATAGTAATCTCAAGATCTCTCTTTCCACATGGCTTGTCCGTAGGTTTTCCCCACAATGGTTCCAGACTCCTAACATGGGGCTCAGAACTCCTAAAAGCACAAAAGTTGAAGCAAACAGGTCTTCTTAAGGCTTATGCCCTTTTAGGCTTAGTCCTCTGTAGTCTGTTGGTTAAAGCATGTCACAGGGACTAAACAGAGTGTGGTTCCTTGAGGGCTACGGCGGTCACAGAATACTACAGATGTTTGGCATCTATCAATCAACACAGGGGGGAGGGACTTGCCAATAGAACTGTCCACATCAGCTTCTGAGACTCTTTCTCTTTATAACCCTTAACATTTCTAACTCCATCTTGTGGGTCATATATCTATTGAGATGTAACAGAGCCCTACTCTTGTTGGTGCTGCTCTCTCTTTCAGGTGACTTTGCATATTTTTTTAGAGTTCTCGCCCTTCTTGTGGCTTAGCCTCCCATGTCTGGGTTTCATAACCAGAACAGATTTGAGCTCTACCTCTTTTCAGTGGTATTTAGAAGGCTACAGGTATCTGGCAAACAAGGATAAGATTTTGTGTTAACCCAGGCCTTTTCCATATCCCACACACACACATGCCTCCACCTTTATACTAGACCCTGGGAACCTTCTGTCTTTCCGGCCACAGTTAGGGCACTCTAAGCTCTTTGCCTCAAGGAAGGCAGGCCACAGCCAAACAAAAGAGAACAAAGGCATGAATTCTCAATCTTGAGTTTCAAAAGAGCCTCTTAAAGTCCTGGCAAAAAACAAACAAACAAACAAAAACACACAAAAACCCAGGTTGATAGAAAAAAGTTTTTGTTTCAAAAGCATGGCTTTTCCTGTGCCAGAAACCAGGTGCCATGCTGTTTACAGCAGGCTTGGGTAGATTGCAGGATGATATATTAAAAATACTTGAAATATAAAGAAATATACAAAGTTTAAAAATATATTAAAAGAGTTTTAAATGGTTGGTCTAGTTCTGCTGATCCTGAGGAGACTCCAGGGGCTGAGCTGGGGGGCTGATGGGAGAGGGTCCCAGGGAAGCAAGAGTTGCAGTGAGTGTTCCTCAGAAGGGACCCTGAACGTGGCTCAGCTTCACAAATGTTGCAGGTTGGGTGCTCCACGAGTAAACGGTGAGATGAAGTTTGGGTGCAAAATGCTGATGAAGAATTAACACCTAAGAAAGGAAGGGAAAGAAAGCAGGATTGGCTGAGGGAGGAGATGGATCGGGATGCAAGCCTGACAGAGCCTGGGCCAGTAGGACACTGGAGTAAATATTACCACCAGAGTTGTCCTGTGTTGGTTGGAATGGCTAGACATTTACCTAACTCAGTTATCAGATACACGCAGCTCTGGGAAGGGCAAGGTGACTTTCTGCATCTGGGAGGAGCTGACAGCTTGGAGACCATCTGCCGACTGCACTTGCTCCCGGCAGCTGGGCACAAGGCCTTCTGTGAAGAGGGATCTGGGTAGCTCTGTGGCTCCGTGTCTACCACACTAATCCTCTCCGCCCCGGTAAGCTTAATCCTGGGCCAGGAGATGACAGAGCACGTGGATAGGTTTGGAAAGCCTGCAGAAAGGACCTGTACAGAACTTTCCAAGTGCGACCCAAGAGAGGCAGCACGGTGGGCTAGAGAGGAAATGGCAGCAGGGTCCATGGAGAGTCCATGATAGACTGTTCTGTTGTGCGTGACCCCAGACTGTCATGGAAGAGTATCTGGAACCCTCCTGTGTCCAGCAATGGTTGATAGAGGGTCCAGCAATGGTTGACAGAGGGTCAGGCATGGATCATTTGGATCAATTGACACCTGGAATTGATGGTGGGGTGGGGGTCCATCTTACCTGGTAAAAGTGGAGTTAACCAAAGACCAAAAAAAACAAAGTTCTTAGATTTTAGCAAGGACAGATGATAGCTGTAAACCAGTTCCTATAAAGGCCTTCCCCACCCCCACTACCTCCATCAGTTTAGATCAGGGGTCCCCAAACTTTTTAAACAGGGGGCCAGTTCACTGTCCCTCAGACCGTTGGAGGGCCAGACTATAGTTTAAAAAAAAACTATGAACAAATTCCTATGCACACTGCACATATCTTATTTTGAAGTAAAAAAACAAAACGGGAACAAATACAATATTTGTATTTGCATGTGGCCCGCGGGCCATCGTTTGAGGACCCCTGGTTTAGATAAATCTCAGGTGGTGAGCAGAAGGAAGGCATAGAGAAAATCCACATTGGCTGAGTTTAAACTTGAGGAGACAGAAAACAAACCTGAAGTGATTGAGTGTATCCAGAATTAAATAGATTGAATTTTCTGTCACCAGACAACATGATGGTTCCAGACAAATACAAAGTTTAATTATGAGAAAAAATATTTTTAAAGTTATACCTTTGGTTCACTTGAGTCATAGATTGGAAATTCATGGTATCCTATATAATAAAAGGGTAATATGCAAATAGACCAAACAGCAGAACAACTGAACAACCAACCAAAGCATAATATGCTAATGATATGCTAAGGCTGCTCAACTTCTGGCTATGACGTGCACTGACCACCAGGGGGCAAACAGTCACTGGTTGACCAGTCCCTATGATGTGCACTGACCACCAGGGGGCAGATGCTCCAACCGGTAGGTTAGCTTGCTGCTGGGGTCTGGCCAATCGGGACTGAGTGAGATGGGCTGGACATACCCTGGAGCCCTCCCACAGTCCCTCCGCGGCCTGATCATCGTGCACCAGTGGGGTCCCTCAGCCTGGCCTGTGCCCTCTCGCAATCCGGGACCCTTCAGGGGATGTTGGAGAGCTGGTTTCAGCCCGATCCCGCAGGCCACTCCCCTTGGGAGGGTGCCAGATGCAGGGCTCATGGCTGGTGAGCACTGCTGCGGCAGCGCAAGACTCTCCCAATCAGAACTGAATGGGCTCAAGCCCGCAGCAGGCATAGTGGGGCTGGGATGAGCAGGAGCAGCAGATAGGAGCTGCAGGTGGCGTTGGACTGCGGGTTTCGGCCTGATCCCTGCAGGCCACCCAGAGGGACCCCACCCGTGCATGAGTTCGTGCACTGGGCCTCTAGTGAAATAATAAAAGAAGTAATCATCACTTCATTCAGTAGAGGTAGAAAGGTAAACCAATGAAGAGTTCCAAGCTTGCTCTTGGTCAACTGGGGTACTATCTTACAACTCAGACACTGCTGATGTAGCCACAGTAGGTGCTGATTTCTGAAACTCTACTTGAATCAAGACCTGAAATTATTTGTTTTTGCAATGTTTTAGCTATTAACTTAAGAAAACAACCAGATATCATTCTGACTCCAGTACAAAGAATAGAGAAAGCAGGGACATGGGCTAGGGCCGTGGTCGGCAAACTGCGGCTCGCGAGCCACATGGGGCTTTTTGGCCCCTTGAGTGTGGCTCTTCCACAAAATACCACATGCAGGCGCATGTACAGTGGGATTGAAACTTCGTGGCCCATGTGCAGAAGTCAGTTTTCGGCCTGGGCGAGTCTATTTTGAAGAAGTACTGTTGATATTTGGCTCTGTTGACTAATGAGTTTGCCGACCACTGGGCTAGGGGACTGGTCTTATAAAATTCTAAGCAACAAATATTGGCCTCTTGCACTTGGGTGATGGTGGTAGAGAGGGAGGATATGCAGGAAATTGGGATGTATTTGGAAGGTAGAGTTAAGATTTGCTGATGAACTAAATGTGTGTGAAGGTTAGGGTATGACTTCTAGTTTTTGGCTTAAGCAACTGGGTGTCGTGGTGACATTTAATAAAAGAGAAGATCAGAAGAGAAAACAGTTTTGTGGGGAGAGGGTGGAAAACACGAGATTGATTGTGGCCAAATTGAGTTTCTGATGCTATTAAGTATCCACAAGGCTCTATCTCTTGACATCTAGTCTGGAGCCTGGTGAAGAGGATGGGACTGGAGATATTAATGTGAGAATCATGAGCATAAAGACAGCATTTAAAGCCACAGGAGCAGATGAGATCATTTACTGAGTGAGTTGCTGAATGTAGGAAGAGCAAATCCAGTGGGCGACAGGACCAAGTGTATGATAAGATTATTACAGATTTTTATTTTCTTCTTTATTGTTTTCTATATATTTCCAAGGTGTTCACAATGAGAATATATTAGTTTTATAATCAGAAAACAAGTCAACGCATAATAAATGCGCTGCTGCCACTCAGAAACACACCTACACAGCTTCCCTACACCTTTTCTCAGGAAGAGCATTTCGCCTAGGTTGGGCCTTAAAAATATTAATGTGTTTATTTAATTGGGAATCTTAGAGACAGCATTTGCATGAACATCAACATCCCTCTTCTGCAGTGCAAATGAGCCACTCGTACTCGGAGCTCTCACCCAGCCTGCCTCTCACTCCTGATTGAACCTGTGCCTAATTACGTGTTGCTCCTTGAGTTCTGGAGTGTGTAATAGCGACGTTTATTTGCCACAGTTGACAGTGAGGACTAAGTCATTTTCCTCTTCTTTTTTTTTTTTTCCCTTTTTAAAGTGAAGGAGAGAGTCACTCCGCCTGTCATGCCACTAACAAGCGCGTTGATGGGGTTGTGTGCCTCTGGTTAGTGAGAGCCGGGGCAGAAATCCAGACATCTCGGGCTATGCTGTCAGAAGTCCTAGTGAGAGAGAGTTGCCACAAGTCATTTGGAACGACTTTCAGAGAGTGGCAAAGGGCCGCGTGGCCCGAACATTTATTCATTCAACTAACATTCACTTTGTCCCTCCGGTGCCCCTGGCCCTACTCTGAGCAGAGACAGGTAAACGGGACCCTGTGTAGGCTCTCAAGGAATTCGAAGTCTAGTGATTCCACCTGCGTTCAGATTGTCAAGGGGCGTGGTGAGGGAGGTGTGGGGCAGTGTGGGGAATACGGTTCAGCGTCAAGGATCCCTGGACAGGACAGTAATAGCTAACATTGACCAAACTGCCGGGCACAGTTCCTCATGATTTACAGGGATTAACTCATTTCTTCCTTCCAACAACCTATGAGGTAAGTACCAAGATTGTGCTCATTTTATGGGGTGAAAAAACCGAGGCACAAAGTGGTGAAATCTGAGCTGAGTATTTAAGGGCAAAGAGGGCCTAGCCAGGCTGGGGGTGGGGGAAAATGTTCAAGCAATTAGAGCAGCTTGTTGGAAAGGCAGGGGGAGTCGATACAGCTTGAATAGTTGGGGGGCCACAGGGTATACTTTATGGTGGAGTAGGTTTGGGGCAGGGGCCTAGGAAGATGGAACTAGAAGCACTGAAAGGTTTTCAGAAAGGGAGCTGCAGAATCAAATTTGTCTCCATTCCGGCTGCCTCGTGTAGTCTGGTTGGAAAGGAAATGGTTGTAGGGGTTTTAATAAATAATGAAAGCTAAGCTACAGCCCTGAGTGAGGCGGATTCATGGGGTGTTTCAAGGTGGATGACTGGATCTGGGGACCTGTTGCAGGTGAGGGGCTGGTGTGGGGAAGGTGTCAGGGCCGGTGCCCAGGTTTCTCCTTGGCTGACTAGGAAAGTGTAGTGTTTCCCAGAGACTGGGAGCCCTAGGGGCGGAGCAGGCCCCTGTAGACAGATGGTGCATGGGATTTGCTCTCTGAGGTGCTTGAGCTGGGTCTCTGGGGAACAGGAGAAAACAATGCCCAAGCAAACCAGCAGAAAGGCAATGACAATATGGATGGAGACCTGAACCCGAGAGCAAACAAGCCAACCAACAAACTCTTAATCTCCCTCTCACCAACAGTCTGAATGTTCAGTATCTTCCTTTAAACTTAAGGGGAGAGAGATGTTGCAATATTCTTACAAGCCAGGGATGGCAAATAGAAATTAGTTGGCTAGCACTTGTTATTAGCGTTTTAATATGTCTTAAATGGCACTGACATTTTATGTCTTTTTTTACTCTATTTTAGGAAAAATTGAACATATATATTCATGAGACCTTTCATGGGTTTACTACTGATGTTTTCCCCTTCTTCCCCCCAAGTCTCTGTAAGATCTTAATTTCCCCAAATCCAAAGTCTCCTACTACCCTGGCAGTTTTCCAAAGCCCATTCTTTGAGGTGGGGAAGGCATTGCTTTACTTATGAACACCTTGTTCTGTGGATAAAGGAGACTCAGAGAGGTTACGTGATTTTCCCATGGTCCTCCTAAGAGTCAGTCGTGGAGCTGGTGTTGTAAGATAGACTCATCAGAGTCTACAGGCCCAGATTACCACCTGCCCTCACCACCTCCCTGAGAAATGAGTTGGGTTCATTAGGGGACACAGGCTTGGGGAGAAGGGCTGTCATTCCTTGACTGTCTCCAGGAGAGACTCTGGTTCTTAAAAATGAATGAGCGCTGATTGGGTCATAAGGCAGATAAGAGAAGTAGCACCGCTCTAGAATCAAGGAAGTGGTCTGAGATGGGGAGACATGGACACCACCTGCAAAGTCTTGACACGCTTGCACATGGCTGGAGAAGTTTACGTTAACCTCTCTGAGCAAGAGGACTGCTGAGGAGTAGAAGCATCAGATTGGAAAGGACCCAGCTGTGCCCAGATCAGTGAGAAGTTGTGCCTAGATCAGTGAGAGCCCAGCCCTCCTACTTTACGGGTGGACTTCCCCAGTGGAACAGCTCCTAGGAGCGCCAGGCCACACACTCATTTTTATTCATCATTTCACCAAGTCAGTGTTCAGCACCTACGTAAGGGGGGACTGCTGGTTGTGGAGCCGGCATCTAGCCTCCATTTCCTCCTTCCTAATGGAACCCAGATTTCCCCACAACCCATTCCTATACCAGATGGGAATCACGATTAGCCTAAAACAATCAGATGATAGTGATCACCTGGCAGAGATCCAGGGCTGTATGTGTGGGCCAACCTAAGTTGACCCAATCAGGTTACAAGGAAGGTTTTACAGACTATGTTTAGGGGAGAAGTTCTGCTTCTCTTCTAGATGTGAACAATGAAGCCTGCAGCGTCGAGGCACTAGAACACGTAGAGCATGTAGCCAGTGCCTCTCCCATAGCCTGTGCTCAACCGATAGTAACTGGCCTCATCATCGTTGCAGTTTTTTTAATTCTTTAAATTATCCTTGCAGTTTGTTTAATTCTTCAATGACTTGGGAGCCTGGTTTAAAGGTTCTCAAAGTGTGATGTAGAAGCCAATTAGGATCTTCCAGCATCTTCGCTAATCATAAGCAAGAGTCCTGTAGTACTTATGTTTAAACCAGGGCAGGGACTGTATTTCTGTTTCTGGCCAGACTTAAATTAATAGATTAGTTCATGGAAACCAGATATCTACTCGTGTTGTTTCCATCAAAGCGTGGCCATCCATGGCGTGGGGAAGCCTCTTCCCTGGCAGTCACTTAGGACTTTACTAGTAAAAGTGCCCCCTGAACCCTTGCAGAGAAGCTTTTTGCAGAGCAATAGTTACGTTTCTGGAAGACTGGCAGATAACTATACTGACAAAATTAAGACTCAGCTATCAGTGATACCTGCTCATCTGATACTGAAGGCTTTGAAGATGTGAGCACCAGCTTGACCCCTCTGAGCTAGAGATGAAATCATGAGTTCCCCTTGGGCCACACCTCATTTCAGAAATTGACACAGGTGTGCTCCTGCCTCACCTCCCGGTCAGTCCTCCTCTGGGCCAGGTGTGCTCATAGGTGTAGCATATCACGGGAAACCCTGTCCTCGAGAAGCGTGCATTCCACACTGCGGCCCTGCTGTGGTCCAGATTCTGCCTTATCTCAGTGCATTTGCACAGTAGATACTACTGTTCTCCGTTTAATGAAGAAACTGAGGCAGAGAAAGGGTAAGTAGCCTGTCCAAGGGTTTGAAGCGAACAGAAGAAGACTGGTCATTCAAACTGAGTTCTCTTTGAGCCCAGAGCCCATACTGGGAGCTGAATATCTTCTGTTGCTACACATTTTGTCTGGAGAAACCAAGCCCTTTACATTTTTGTAGGCCCAGCAAGAGAAAAATCAGTAAGTGTAGATTCAGTGGCCACAAATCAAGTGCCTACCACGGGCCAGACATGTCGCATTCTCTCTAATCTATTTTTAACTGAAGACCCCATTGTCCCTTCTCTGCCGATGGGGAAACAAAGGTTCCAGGTCCTTAAAGAGTTAACTGCAGCGAGAGCATCATGATGGGCCAGATCAGTTGGGCACAGACCATGGGAGAGGCGCTATGCTGACTGCTTTACATGTTTAATCCTCGTAATGTGCAGGACTAGGTAACTTTTATCCTCAGTTACACAGATGAGGAAAGTGTGATGCAGGGAGGTTACATTACTCGCCCAAGGCCACACAGTGAGTGGAGGAGTCAGGATTTGAACCAAGGCAGCCTGGGTGCAGACTCTGCCCTTCACCAGCTGTGCTATACCCACACACCATCTACACTCACGAAATGGAATGAAAGCTCAGTCATGCTATTCCTGTTCCTTGACCTTCCTCCTGCCCACGGTGCCTCAAACAGTCTGGCATCCGGGTTGACATCAGAAAGCCCACTGGGGTAGTCTCTTTCCTGACCCAAATCTGAGAAGGCAGTGGGTGACTGTAGACCAAACTCACGTGATTTCCATAAGGTTTTCCTCTCTTTGCCCTTGGATGCCCCCTCCTCCTTTTTTTGGTCTCGATGACCGTTCCTTAAGCAGCATCTATCTCTCCTTCCAAAATGCCCAGCAGCCTTCAGGCTGGTGGCCCATCAAGGACAGAAGGACACACAGACGCAGGCTTCCCACTTGATGGGAAGCATGGATGGGCGGGGCCTGTAGCTGCAGTCTGCCAATCAGCCTCAGGGAAAGGTCAGGATTGCAGCCCGGCGATTTCACTCTTAAGTGGATTTCAGAGGCACTGGCTGTCCAGCTCCTCTCTACACAGTGCGGTTAAGCTGCTGCTTAGCCAGAGGCTGTGTTCCTGCCACATTGTGAGGTGGCTTCTGGAAATCATGCATGCAGTTAGCTAAACGGAACCACGCTGCTTTATTAATGGGAGCAAGCTCAAGAGAGAAACTGAATAAAAACAAGGCAAGCTTGCTTTCCACCCCTAATTCAAAAAGCCAGATAATTAAGTAGGCGGAGAAAGGAAGTGTCCCTTCTGATTCCAAGAGCTGTCTCTCTCTTTCCAGATTTTTCTTTATTAGGTGGTGGTGGAGTGTGTGCGTGTGGGAGGGGGAGTGTTGTGAGGGAAGTCCTAACAAAAGATTATTGCCCTGAACCCTTTGAATAAGCGATTTGTGTCACATGGAGACCATAATAATAACTAATTGTTTTCAGTTGTGCTCAGCTTCTCCAAACCCTCCACTCAGTTCCCTTCTGCAGGGCCCTCAGCAACTCCAGATCTCACCCCCTGCGGACTCACCCCCACCTGTCACTTTGGATTTCACCTCAAGGGGAGGGCTCATCAGCATGAACTCCATCCACCCCAGGCATCTTCCACCTGCAAATGCGCCTGGAGAGCACTTCCCTTTCCTCTTCCCCTGGGGGTGGGGGTGGGGGTGGAGAGGGACCTCTTCACCTGCACAGCCATTGCTCTGGACCCACTGTGACTTTGCCTGTCAGTTGCCCTGGCGCTGCCATGCTCCTTCCCTCCAGTGTAACAAACGTGTCCCCATCACTGGCATTCTGCAGAAGTCTTCCCTCCACCTGCCTCTCAGGCAACCATCCCCCACCCTTGCCTGCTTCTTTCCACATCTTGACAGTCATCTCACCCCACTTGTCACAGCCACATGTCTCCACTGCCATCAGGGCCAATTCTGGCTTCTGCTCCCCTTCCCCCCTTCCCCCCTGCAGCTGGTCACCACTGACGTCCAATCTTAAGACCTAGTGGCCCTCCCCATCCCTTTCCTATTCACGGGGCAAGAGAGGAGGAGGGTGGCCAAGAGAGGAGGGTGGTGGTGAGGGTGTTCAGTTCTCTGACATTTCTTCAGAGAGAGAGAGCCTAGAGTTTCAAAGACATTTTTCATCTACCAAACTGCATATTTTTACTTAGATATTTAAAAAAGCAATCTCAAGTTCCGAAAGAAAATGTGGCATCGATGCCAAAGCAGATCACTAACACTCGGTATCAACAGGAATATATTTGAATTTAAAAGGCTAGCTGCATCTGACAGCAGTCTCAGCTGCGGCAAGTTGGAGCGGGAGCGGGAGTGGGGGTGGGGAGAGGAGTCCTCAGTGAACCTTTATGAAGACAGGGCACAGGTGATAAGTGGGGTGACCGTTCCCGTCATGTGACATGTAGGCAGTCAGGGAAGGCTTCACATCAAAACTTATATTTGGTTCCTGGCCGGTAGCTCAGTGGTTAGAGCGTCAGCCTGTGGACTGAAGGGTCATGGGTTCGATTCCCAGTCAAGGGCACATACTTGGGTGGCAGGCTCCCCAGCCCTGGTGGGACCTCGTAGGGGAGGCAACCAATCAATGTGTCTCCTGTTGATGTCTCTCTCTCCCCCTCCCTCCCTTCCACTCTCTAGAAATCAATGGGGAAAAAAATATCCTCAGGTGAGGATTTAAAAAAAGTTATATTGAGGCTGAGTCTTAAAGGGCAGATAACTTCCGGTGAAGAAAAGGAGTTTCACACTGAGGCAGAGGGAACGGCATTTGCAGGGCAGGGCATTTGGAAAAGAACAGACATTTTCAGGAGATGAGCACGATACTTTGAAGCATCTTATGGTCTCCTGGGATCCAATGCTGTCCCCATCACTCCCCTGGCCCTGAAATACAGATAGCTGCAAGGAAAGGAGTGTATCTTAGCGTAATTTTCGTTAAGCTAAGGGCTAAGGGCTCACCCTGTGTATGAGGAACCGATTTCTCACATGCCTCCCGAAATCAATTGCGTGCTTTTCCACAGACAGAGGAAAGGCATTCGCAGTCAAGGTCATCTTCCCCTAGGGTTGTCAGCATCACTTCGAGGTGGGGGCAAAGCCTTACCACAGGAAGCTAAGGGCCCAGCAAGCTCCAGGGTCTTCATGGGAGTCATTTCTCCCAGGGTGCATCTCTGCCCTCACTCGCTATGGGAAGACAGGTGTCGAGTCTCATTCGTTACACAGTGGAGAGCAGCAAATAGTTGCTCAAAAATGCTGGTTAAGTACACAGGTAATGGGACCAGCATCCTGTGCTTTCTAAAGAACGGGGGGGGGGGGGGTTTCTATCCTCCCTCCTGTTTCCACGGTGTAAGTTCCTGATCATGGTGGAGCTTGTCAGTTCATGTTCTTCCTGGGCACTCAGAGAGGACCACACTTTCTCATGGGTAGGTGGGCTGTGGGACCTGGTCTAGCCCATGAAGCAAGACACAAAGTGATGGGTGCTGCTTCCTGGGTGGGGTATTTGAGTGGGTAGACCACCTGCAAGCTCTCAGCAATGACCCTGGGATATAGATGGAGGAGCTTGGATCCCTGAATTGCCAGATGAAAGGGAGCCCCCCACTGACCCTCACTGGGAATATATAAGAATTAAATGAACCTTATTGTGCTAAGGTTTTGCTTTGTTGCAGCCCTACCATGACTAATATATACATCCCACTTCCTCTCCGTAAGACAGAGAGGGAGTATGGATTACACATGAACTCAATGAAAACATTGCTCACTATTTGATGGAGGTAATGAGAATAGGTATGCTTTACAACAGACAAGTCCATTGTCACCTTCACTTCTTTAGAGAAATATACAGAAGAAACTTCTCCACCTGCAGTTCCAGAAAAGGTGGAGTATCCCTTGACCATTTGATAAGTTACTAAGATTGATTCTTGGTTGACCACTTTTTGCCTTGCTAACCAGGAAGCTCAGAGCCAAATATAACCTCATGGAATGCGTTTTGCCAGTTCCCTATTATCAATCACTTAGCTACTCAGTCCTCATTTCCCTGGGGTCCTGATTTATCTGTTCTCTCTCGTTGTGTTTTATATACTCTAATAAGTAAAACTTTCTTTTGTGAAGGGGAAAAGGAGATGAGGAAGGATGAGAACCAAACTTTTGGATGAACTCAGAACAAATGATCCACGAGCCATTGTCTCCTAATACTGGAGGCCGACAGGGTAAGTCAGCTCGAGTCGAACAATCGGTGTTGTTGATGTTGACTTACTCTTCTAGGTTTCATGACTATTAATTTTTCCTTTGCTTTATAACAGCGTAGCTCACAAAGTTAATGATGATAATTGCTGGTGCGGGATGCACAGGAAGATAGTTTGTGGCAGTGGGTGTAACTTGCAGTTAGTTTAAAATAGCTGTGCTCATGGATTCAGGGTCCCCAGATGACATTAATCATGGGCACTTCCTCCTTCTGAACTGTCATACACACTGATTCACAATTTTGATGGAAAACATTCCCTCCATAAAATTCCCCAGTTGAGGATACATTACCTGATGCAAAAATAGGAACATTTTAAAATCCCAGCTCACACCTCACCTTAGTTTTACCTTTGCTTTCCAGACCTGTGTAGATTCAGGGGCAATGCAACATCCTTTCTACATTTATCTGCCATCATATCTATCAATGATCTCCAACAGATGCACATAGACACATGTGAAAAAAATTCTTTCTTTATTTCTCACATTTTATTACAAAATGTATGTTGCAAACAACTTGAATAACCTACTTGTGTGTTTTTTGTTGTTTTTTTAAACCCTTGGCTTCAAGAACTCAGGATCTCCCTATCTTTCATCAAGTATTGGGAAACACTGATTATTGGAGTCAATAGGTTCTCATTTTGCTATTTACTTTCTTCTCTCAAGCTCTGAAAAAAATGTCCTCTGTATAAATTAAACAAAAAAATGTTGTAAATTCTATGTCATTACAGTCAACAGAATTATAATAATGCATCCAAAATGTGCGGCCACAAAATATCAGGTATATGTTTGAAAAAAAGAAAAAAAATGACATTCTAGCCTTGTTACAAGGATAATGGTCCCATATTTTTATTAACAGGTTAGCAAAACAAAATCCAATGGATTACAATATTTACATGTTATTTGAAAAATAAAGTAGTGATAAAAGCATGTCACAATTATTTTCTTTCTTTCTTTTTTTTTCTTTTTCTCTCTTTTCCTTTTTTTTCTTTTTTGTTTGTTTTTTGGTAACCATTACAAACACCCAATCCAGGTATGGAACTGTTTAATACATTTGAAATGAGGCCAATTAAAAACAAATATGGACACGAAATGAAATCTCTGTTTAGATAGTTCACACTTTCCCCATTTTCTGGTTTCCACATGATGGCCCTCATCCCTAAAAAAAATTAAGATAAATGCCCTACAAAAAAAAAAAGTCTTAACAGCAAGAAAATAAAGGAAGAACATGCTTTTCAAGTAAGCACTTATTCCACAAATGCAGTATCTTTCCATGGATTTTATTTGAAGCTATGTGGGACACTGTCATCTCTGCAATTCCCTTCCCTCTCTTCCCTTCCCCTCCCTCAACCCTTCCAAGTAAAAAAAACAAAACAAAAACAAAAAACATGAAAACCAAAGGACTCACACACACCCACTCACATACGCACGAGAACACACACATCCAAGCACGCAAGCTCATAGGCTTCTAAAACCTAGGCTTCAAGGAAAGTTCTTTTCTACTCTTTGTAACAAAAACTCTCTGTTCACAATCAGAACATATTATAAATGTAGACTTAGATTTAGTCTAAGCCGCTCCCTCCTGAAAAAGCTAAGATGGGGAAACGGAGCAGCTGGCAGCTAGATTTAAACAAACAACAAAAAAGTAGTTCTCCAGGCTCCTTGTAGGATGGAAGTATTTCTTGTCCATTCTCACCAAAGGGATGGGATTCCCTTCCCCACCAAGTTAAATGAGAAACCGCCCCCCCAAAAAAACACACATTGCAAACAAAAGCAAAACACAGATTGGAAATCACACACAAAAGCCAGCCCATCCTAACAGAACGTATTTGTGTGAGACGGATAGTGTGATAATTTGACAAGCAACAAAAGGGTGAAGAGGACTTCCTCGTCTGGCCCACAAGCTGCATAGCTGTGCCAAAAAGTTTGGTTCTTTAGTTAAATTAAAAAAAAAAAAGTTAACTTCTTTGTTATTTCCATGTTTAAAATAAAAACATTCCTATTCACAAAAAAACCCTAAATCTCCCTCGCCCCAAATTAAAACAATATCAACACACACACACAAAGAAAAACAATTTATATGAAAAACTGAATTGTGCTGTGTTTGTAACACTCAAGCTGATAGAAAATGAACATGTGGCAAACGGAACTCCACAGTCACCGTAAAATTAGCTTGTATGAGTCTACCAAAGTCTAAATCATAGTTGAACACTAATAAACAGCTTACCTGGAATAAAGGATGACAATTCACAAACAGTTATCTAGTAATTAAAGTCTGTTTCTTTTTTTTGTTTTGTTTTTTACTAAAATAATTAAAAAAATCACAGTATTTTAAGAAATAAAACCCACGTGGGGATTTTAAGCACAATTTGTGTTCCTTTCTTTAAAACTCTTTTTTTTTTTTCTCCATTCACCATCTTGCCCAGCAGTTCTCTCTACATTTAACCACGACGACGACAGGTAGTACTGACAAATGCAGAGAATTCCCTTGGTTAAGTTTGAGGTACTAGGAAACAGGTGACTGTTTTATGCAAAGCAGTTTTTTTGTTTTCTGTTTTTGTTTTTTTCCCAAAGCGGCTGCAGTTAGGTCTTGAAAAAAGCTTAAGGTATGAAAACTAGAAAAACGCACTGAAAGTTGTGCGTCAGAAAATGTTGTTCCCCTAAGAAGTCTTCTACTGTCATGGAGCTTGTTTCCACACACTGTCCAAGACCGCCACAGGCCACGCCGTGCCCGGGAGGCGCTGCGCATCCCGCCACGAGCGAAACTTCCACGCTGAAGATCCGGGAGGGAAGGTGTAGTGATGGAAAAGGAGCCACATATTCCAACCATTTAAATAACTTTAATTTACATACTCACTCACACAGGTACCAGTGCTTTGAAAATAGATTGTTCAGTCCGAAAAAGCAGCTTTGTTCTGTCTTCTCTTTTCTGTCCCCCACGTCTCAGCCCGAGCTGGCCCTCCCACTTTGCGTCACGGTTCAAGTAAGGTTGTGATCCAGAATTCCACCCCACGCTTATTCCTTTTCGGCCTCTGCCTTCTCCAGGAGAGATCTGTCGGCAGCGACTACGCAGATGGCTACTGTCTCGTTCTTTAGGGAAAAGTCTATCCCGAGCGCCTCGTCATCTTCCTTCTCCTCTATCGAGGGCATCTTAATACTGTCCTGCACGCTCTCTGGTAGGTGGATTTCTTCTCTGCTCACCTGCTGGGTGTCGTTCAACGCCCTGGGAGAACATGGATGGCAGAGACAGGTGAGTGTTTACTGTTTCCTCGTTAAATGAAAAAAGACTCACATCCTTAACAAAAGGCCTTGGGGTTTCCTTGGGACAAATGCCACGAAAGGATGACTAAATTGTGAGCGACTTATCCTTGCTACACGTTGTGCTTAGGTCAAGTATTGCTGGTACTTGAACCTACAAAAATGCCCATTATCATGCTATGGTTTGATTACATCATGCTTTGTTTCCAGATGAATATAATGGTTTTATGTTTCCCGCCTCTACTGGGAACAGAGAGAAGCTGTAAGTGGTCAGAGCAAGTATTGTCTGATGCTCAAACTCCTCAGCGGAACCCGGAAGCTAGGAGGTTGGCTGTGTTTATTAAGACTGAAAGAGCAGCCCCGGTATTAAAGAGTTAATGGACAGGTCCAGAAACAAATCATAGAGATAAACCAAAAGCAAAAACCCCAAGACCGAACCCATGTCTTGGGAAGCTGAGTTATAGTCTCTGAAGTTTAGGTGCTTCAGGTCTCAGGGGTATTTTCTGCTAAAAGCACCAACTCGTAGGCCCTGTATCTGGTGGACTAAGAGGATAATTTTATATTCAAGGATCTTACAGGTGTTTTACAGGTGTGCTCCCACCTACCTGGGAGGCAGGCAGAAGCTGGCTCTGTCCCCGAGGCAGAGCACTGAAGGCACCAAGAGGTGCGTGGGAATGTTCCAGGCCACTCAGGGAATGAGTCATCAGAGGCAGGAACAGAAGCCAGATCTTTTGACCCCGGTCCACGCTCTATCAGAGAACGCCACGCTAATGAGAGCCGAAGGGACACTGGCTGGAGAAAGCGCGACACTTGTACGCGAGGGCTTGAGTGGGATTTGTCATTCGTAGCGAAGGTGATTTTTTCATTTGACTTGTGTCTGGGTGACCATTTACAACACCAACCGAAAAGGAGACACTAGTTCCTGACATCTGTCTCTCCTCCCAGGCCCGGGTATGTGACACAGAGGGGTCCGGGTGTCGGCAGGGGAACAAAACCAACACCACGAAGAACCTGACCGCCCTACCACCTCCCTCTGGGCCAAGGCGTCAGGGGATGGCTCAACTTACATGCCGTGTCGCAGCACGTGCCGCTCCCACTCGGAGCCCTGGGAAAACGCCCGCCCGCAAAATTCACACGGAAAGCGCTTCTGAGCGTTCATGGCAGCCCCGTGGTCAGCAAACCTCATCAGATCTGTAAGGAGAAAGCGGAGCAAGCGTTACCTGAGTGCTGTGGGAGGCGGTGGAAGAGGTAAGCCAGCGTTTAGGAGGAGACCTCCGTCCCTCCCTCGTCACACCATTTGTGAGAGCGAGTTCCAGATCCCCTGTCCTTCTTCCCACCGCTTTTCACCCGAGGGCACTTCTGGAACGGCTCTCAAGAACCGTCCCTGGCTCCCAGGCCCCACGCGTGCCCGTCCCCACCTCTCCAGCTGCTTCTGTCACAAACAACCTGGGTCATTCCCACGGCGTCTGAGCAGGTTGTCTATTCAATCTCCCCCGCCCGTGATGGTCTAGCAGTGCCTCACCGTTTAGCACTATTCATTTTCTACTTGACACGAGTTTGCTCACTAAAAAGAATATAGGCTCCCGAAAGCATGGAGCAGGTTACGCGCAGACCCGGGGATTTCAATGCCTTCCAGTGGGAAAGCCGTCCTGACTCCCGACGGCGGTCACCTGTCACGGACGTCACCATCCACACCTAACCGGGCTCCGAGCACCGAATGCCTGAAGGTGTGTGCTGGACAACGGGAGGCCGGCGTGTGAAAGCAGGCGTGACCTTGGCTAATGAGGGAGCCTGGCCAGCTGCCCGGCCCTTACTCCTCAAGCGGTGAAATCCGGGAAGGCGGGGACATGTGGACATTTCTGGACAGGTCTGTTGTAGACATCAAACGTGGACTGTCATTGTTTTTTTCTCCTCTGTGGCGCTGGGCACATGGTAGCGTCTGATAAGCGTGGGTTGGGCGGCTAATTGTTTACAGGCCACTCCTCCTGGCAACCTCCATGACGGGAGCTTCTGTGACCTTTGTGGGATCGGAGTCCCAGCCCATGTGTCTTTCATGACACCACAGCAGGCCAAATTCTCCCGGGGGCTAGCACCATAGGACGAGCACAGTTCTGCAGAGGAGGGCAGGACTGACCATCTCCCCAGATCTGATCCCTCAGTGCCTGTCCGTACAAGACGTTACAGCAGTGGTTCTCAACCTTCCCAATGCCGCGACCCTTTAATACAGTCCCTCATGTTGTGGTGACCCCCAACCATAAAATTATTTTTGTTGCTACTTCATAACTGTAATTTTGCTACTGTGATGAATCGTCATGTAAATATCTGATATGCAGGATGTATTTTCATTGTTACAAATTGAACATAATTTAAAGCATAGTGATTAATCACAAAAACAATATGTAATTATATATGTGTTTTCCGATGGTCTTAGGCGACCCCCATGAAAGGGTCGTTCGACCCCCAAAGGGGTCGTGACCCACAGGTTGAGAACCGCTGCGTTACAGGGAGATGTCTCCTGGTTGAAAGCTCCCAGCTCATCAAACCGTAGGATGACGCTCACAGGGTAGGTATCTCCGTGCTGCCTTAATCCTCAGCACACAAAGCTATGTGAATAGGGCCAGTTTGAACAAAAGATGAAACATTTTTCTCACAAATTAAGAAGATCACCACACCAGCCATTAAAAATAATTGCACAGACTATCTCCCTTGATTCTTTTCGCTGGAAATGAGACAGCACCATCTGCTCAGCGCATTAATTTCTTAGCAGGGATTATCTTGGGCAAGAAATCAACAGAATGCCTTCCTGACTCCTCCCAACTGCATAATGAGAGGGGGTGGGGCGGAGCCTGCCTGGGTTAATTTTGGTTTCTTCCTGCCTGGTTTCTTCTCTTTCAATTTCCCTCTGAGCTTTCTAGGCGGCACCTGCAGGGTGGCCAGCCAGTCCCCTCTCCAGTTCTGGTGTTGGAAAAGGACGCCGGGAATGGGGTACCTACAAGGACGAGGGCCCCCTGAACGAGGGCCTGATGCAAGTCCGCCCTGCCAACGAGGGGCAAGCTCCCGGCTCACGCGCCCTTTACCCTGAGGAACATGAAACCAATCGTCTATTCTTTCCAAGGCTCCTCTGGCTCAGCCTCCGAAGAGGCCAATCATTACCTGTCACACGGCAAACAGCTCTCCACCCGCTCAAGCTGCCGCGCTAGAGCCACCACCCACTCTCCGCTCCTAGGAGACAGGCCGGCTGGCAAACACCCCCGGGCTATTGTGTGTCCTTTCTTCTCGCTGGCAAGAACCCACCTCCATGGTGGGAAATCGATTAGAAGGAGACGAGACAAACTCGGGAGGGACAGGAAGGTTTAGGCTGATGATTTCCATGAGTTGTCCTGGAAGTCGCTCCTGTACATCCGCCACCCAGCGGGAGAGACAGACAAGCTTCTCCACCCCGAGACTTTCCCCATGTGGTTAAGGCTCATGAATGGGAGGCTACCCTCCAGTGAGACTCGATCGGACGCCACCAAGCTCTTTCCAGTCCAACCGAGCGGGTCTGAAGCTCCTGTGAGGGGGCGGCCACGCAGCAACCTGCCTGGTGCCCACACATCCAACTGCCCCCTTTTCCCCTTCTGCTTGTCTGTGCTTTTACTTTGGAGGAGTCACCGGGGAGGCCTCACAGGGCTCTTGCCTCTGTCATGCTCATCACCTCTAAATTCACGTGTGCTCGCTTTAAAGACTCAGAAGTCGTAGGACCCGGGGGAGGGAGGGCGGGGTCCGGGGCATCAGGAGGCACCGGAGCCCCTCTGCCCTCTGTCAGAGGAGCCCTTTCCAGGGAACTCGGGTGGCAGTGCACTGATCCCAAGGAATCCGTCACCAAGAACATATACATGGAATGTGGAGCTTCTCAGATCACAGCCATCGTCCATGCAAGAGGCGGAGGAGTCTGACCCCTACCAACAGACGCTGTACCGTCACAAGGGCAATCAACCTACCCGGTGCGGATGCTTCCTTTGCCGTTTATTCTTCAGGTCACCATGGGCATGCTGGCACACCCTGGCTCGCAGTCCCTGCTGCCGTCCTAGCCACAGGGGGCTAAGGTGGGCTCCCACTTTGCAAACCAGTGGCCGCCTGCCACAGCGTCATGGTGGGGTGGGGTGGGAGTGGGAGCAGGTCAGGAAAAAAACTGGGAGAACCTCGGAGGGAAATGGTCACCAAATACTCTTCCTCAGGCTTGCAGATTGACCAAGGAGGAAAAAACAAAGCTATTTTTGTAAAAGTGTACCTTAGAGAGAGACCCTAATGGCCACAGAATTGACAGAAGTCAGGGTCAAGTTCCCTTCAGTGAACAGACCACTGTCCACAGGGTTGGGGAACAGGACGTCGTGTAAAAGGGATCTTGCCTTTGGAGCCAAAAGACGAAATTCGACCTCTAGTGTTGTGTTTTTTAAACTTTGCATGAACTCTGACATTTCCTGGGCCTTTATTTCCCCGTTTGTAAAATGACAATAATACACCTACACGAGGGTTATCATTTATTAGGTGGTTACTATGTTTCAAGGACTGGTTTGTGTGTGATCTCACTGTGCCTTGGTGTTATCTCACGGAAGCTTTACACAACCCTAGGAGGTAGGTGATATTATTATTACTGATGATGAATGCACAGGAGCTACCCAGTCATACAGCTACTAACGGAACTGAAGCCAGACCCAGGCAGGCCCACCGCAGACCCCTCTCAAGAAAAGGCATCTAGAAACCACTGGCACATGATGATGCTCCGCAGTGGCAACTGACACCACCCCTCTCAGCACTGCGGTGACATCTATGGTCAGTTCTCAGGCTTGGTACCCGTGTGACTCTGGTAAGTCTGCAGGAACTAAAGCAACAGATTTCAACCTAGCTGCTCACATGCACCGTCTTGGGATTTCCACAATATTCTGCGTTGATCGATGTTGAGAACAACTCTAAATCACATACATGTCTGTCTGTAATTACATATACTTTCAACAAGCTTCATTTTGAAGATAATTATAGACTAAGAAGAAGTTGGAAAAATAGTACAAAAATTCCATGAGACCTTCCCCCGTGTCCCCTGTAAACACATGACTAAATGAAAACTACTGGTTTTGTCAAAACCAACGGCAAGGAGGTTAAGGGGAGGCCATGTTGAGGACTGGGGGGGGGGGGGGCCCAGGATTCGTCTCGCAGCCTCCCTCCCTCACAGCCTTGGCAGGTGAGCCCCGCAGCAGCAACTGCAAATCAGCATCCCATTGGGAGTTCACTGACGTTCCCTGAGAGCTCTGGTGTCATCCGTCTTGCCATTGGCCAGTCCTTATACTAAGACCCCAAGACACCCCTTCTCCTTGTTAAAAACAAATCACCACTCTACATTGTTAATAAACACATCAACCGCAGCGAGAGAGAAAATGCCTGTTTCCCGTGGAGTTTCTACAGCTGGGGATAGTTTACAGACACGGCCCCTGACAGGTTTCTCGAGTCGGTTGGTTCTGCTCCTGAACTAAGGGATCGTTCCTTCTGCTACTCCTATAGCACCCCGTCTCCCCATCTCCCCGTCTCCCCACGGACGCGCTGGCTGCCACCGGGGCCCGCAGGGCGGGCGAGACTCACCTCTGTCCTCGGCCTTGCCCACGTCCTCCTCCTTGTCCTCGTCCTCGCTGCTGGAGCTCTCCAGCTTGCCCTTCATCTGCTCCAGCTGGTCCAGGTTGACCCGTCCGACCAGCTCGAAGTTCCGGCTCACCTGAAAGAGGCCAAGCGCACGATGGGAGAGGCCGCGGGCGGGTGGGGGACATCTCTCCAGCACCCTTGCCCCGCCTGTCTTTGGAACCAAAACTGAACGACACCAGCGCCGAGGCGGCCCTCTTCTCCCCGGAGACGCTGTTTCTGCGGTGGGTGCTCTCACATCCCACGGTGTTCAATGGGACTGTCAGCATCGGGCCCTCCTTACCGAACGTGGTAAGAGAAGTGAGCTACCGTCGGCCAGAAAGCACAAGTACCATGAAGCTTGGGGAGTGGAGGCGGTGGCCAGCAAACAATTTTTTATTTCTGTCAATCCTCACCCGAAGATATTTTTTCCAGTGATTTTCAGACAGAGTGGAAGGGAGGGTAGAGGCGGGGGTGGGGAGGGGAGAGGAACATTAAAGGGAGAGAGAGACATATTGATTAGTTGCCTCCCGCCCTGCCAGGGATCAAATCCAAGACCCTTCTGTCCTCTGGCCGATGCTCTAACCAGTGAGCACCCGGCCAGGGCTGGGAAACCCTTTTTAGTTGAATTCAAAGCAGTGACTTTTGTAAACAACCCAGTCCTCCTGGAGGCGAAGAGGCTCTAAGTATCTAGAGAACAGGCGGTGACAGTCGCAGCCTCTTCCCCACGGTCCTGCCACCTGCAGGGCTGCAGGCTGTCCCAGTGCAGGCCAGGCGACAGTGACTTGATTCCTAACTCACACGCTGACCAGGAGCCACAGGTTAGCACAAGACTCAGGTCAACACACAGCCATGGGCTACCCCTGTGGCAGGCGCTGGGCTCCCCCGTTGGAGGGAGGGACGGGGGCGGGATCCAGAGAGAAGGAGACCCAGTCTGGCCCCCAGAGGCTCACAGTGTACCAGGTAGTTGGGGAGGGAAGACAGACATCATTCACTAGATCCAAGGCAGACGCCCACAGCTGCTACACAGAGAGGGTGAGGAGGACGAGGAGAGGGAGGATTTACAAGACAATCCCAAATGTGTCCCCTGGACCAGACTGGAACACAGATCCCCTGAGCACCAGATGCCGGGCAGATGGGAACATCACCATCAACTGTGACAAACGTGAGAGAGACTCGCAGCATCAGGGCCAACGCGCAGTCCTCTGACAGGCTCAACATCGTCCCCACCACGTTCTGAAGGAGGGAGCATTTAAGAGGAGGAAGAACCCTCGGGATAAAAGCTCTTTTGAAACCAGAGGAACAATACATGCACCTAACACAACGAGGAACCGGGAAAGCAGTCACCTTGAAAACAACGAGACACGAGGGTGGAAGAGAGGTCTGCATCCGTCTCAATGCTCAACACTTGAGGACGGCAAGTTGTTCTTCTCATTAAGAAAGTTGTAAAAATTAACAGACTAAAGTGAGGAGGAGGAGGAGGAAGCTGGACTCAGAATCTTGATTTCTCCTTCCACCCATCTAATAAGAGTTCATAGCAACAGTCTCAAAGGCACTTTTGCTTGTGGCACCTTCCTAACCAGGGGTTTATCCACCAGGCCTCACTCCCACAGGCCTATGTGAAGTTTTACTAATTCATTTTTACAACATGAAGTGAGAGGGGGTAGGGCACAGGAGCAAGAGCTCTGAAGTCAGACCTAAATTCAAGTCCAGGGTTTGCCGTTACTCAGACTCTGGGCAAGTTATTCAACATACATGTCCTCATTTATAAAAGGGGGGTCAGCACACTACCCGAAACACACAGTTCCCCCAAATGTCGCTTCCTGCCCCTTGCAGGGAATATGGTCTTTTCCAATTTTGGCTTTTGGAAAAGGCGTATGATAAGCATTGTAAATGCATATTCATGAAGTTATGTTTAGCCACAAAGTCTGTATTTTAACCCAATAGCATTTATGACAAATATCTGAATAGAAGTTTGCTAGGTTGCCAGTTTTTAAGGAAAAGGAGGCAAGGTTCCAATCTGCCTAATTTTGAACTATGTGTAAAGAAACATCTTTTAAATGACTAGTACTTAAAAGGCAGCCTTTTCTGGCCACCTTCAGCCAGGCCACCTGTGTGTGTAAGGGACATGCGGGGTGGCAAGATGCCAAGAAACAAAAATAATGAAACCGAGAATGGCCAAAAGGAAATCCCGTATTGTTTAATCCAGGAAGTCTTCATTGATTCCTTCATTCATTGGACAAGGACTTCCTGAGGGCCTACTGTGTGTCAGGCCCCGCACCAGGTACCAGAGCCCTGCTTCCCAAGGGCTCCGGTGACAGACCTGTCACCAAACCGAATGTTCCTTTTTGCTTTCCCGCCTCCCTCTTTCTTTTCCCTTCACTGGGAAACTGTTAACATTTTGGATTCTGCATGATTTTGAAAGAGTGCAAGACATTTTCCTAGTCTGATATTCATCTGAGGCTGCCCCAGGATTCAGCTGTCCTGAAGATTTCTAAAATCTCTCCTAGGCAATTAAAAGATTTAAAAGGAAAAACATTTTTGTTATGTAATTACAAGATTTTTTAAAAAACAAAAACTCTTGATCGTGTTGGGGTTCTAACTCTACTTTAAGTCCCCCGGTCAGCCAGCCAATATTCATCTTTACTGCACAAGACTCCTCGCTGCATTTCTGAGCCCATCTCTCACCTGGATTAATGCCATGTCCTCCCTCCGCCATCCATTCTCACTCCTCTTGCATCTAATCTCTGGTGCCTTCTGAGTGATTTTTAAAAAATTTAAATCTGTTCATGTCAGTCTCCGCTTGCCCTGAGGAGAAAATCCTCATTTCTTACTGAGACTTGTGTGGCAGGCGGGCGATCAGCGTACCCTGGCCCCCCCGTCTCCCGGCTGCCTCCCCTTTGCTCCCATGGCCCTGAACTCGCTGAGCTTCCTGGGATCTGCCACGCTCTTGACCCTGTGGCCCTACCTCCCCCACTTCCCGTGCACGTGCCATTTCCCGTTTGGAATTCCAGCCTGCCTCCTTCACGCAGCAACTTCTGTCTTCCAGCCTCGCTTCAGTGTCGAACTCCTCCTTGGTTAAATACCCTTGGCTCTGCACTCCCGCAGCACCCTACACTCGCCTTTGGTAATTCATCCCCCTCAGTAATTAATTGTTTATGGCCTTCACACTCCCCACCTCCGCCTCCCACCCAAACTGCTAACTCCTGGGGAACCTCTGCCTCCGACTCCCAGCGGGATCTCACCGGCCAGGCCTGGCATACATATCCTCAGTATCAGTGGCATTCTTAATCACTATATAACGTTTCATTAGGGGATATGCTATAGTTTACTGTTCCCATGTGAGTTTACCTTTGGCTTTTCTGGCTTTTCACTATTAAAAATGCAGTAATAGACCTTATGGTATGTAATCCTTTCTTTCCTGTTTAGCTTTAATTTTATAGGCTAAATTTGCAGAGGCGAAATCACAGGGTCAAAAATCAAAGAGTTTGGACTTTATTGAAATTCCAATATATGTGTAAGCTGGTTTCTGGAATGAGCATCCACGTCCCTTCTGGACCAGAGACTGGAGGGTATCTGACCGCCTTTCTAACGGTACGGAGGACAAATGAGGGAAAGTCACCTTTTCCTCTGGAGATGATGGTAATTTATTACCTGTTTTCCAAAAGGGCCACAACGGAGGGAGAAAAAGAAGCGTAAGAGTTCACGATTTAGGAGCCTTTTGAAGGCAAAAGCCACACATGGCTTTGAAGGGTGGATTGTTCAAATACATAATCACTCAGACTATAAAACTGTATGCAGCCCTGGCCAGTGTGGCTCAGTTGGTTGGAGCATCATCCCGTACACCAAAGCGTGGTGGGTTCAACTCCCAGTCAGGGCACATACCCACGCTGCAGGTTCAATTCTGGTTGGGGCGTGTACTGGAGACAACCAATAGATGTTTATTCTCTCTCTCTCTCACTCTCTCTCTCTCTCTCTCTCTCATATCAATGACGTGGTGGGTTCAACTCCCGGTCAGGGCACATAGCCACGCTGCAGGTTCAATTCTGGTTGGGGCATGTACTGGAGACAACCAATAGATGTTTATCTCTCTCTCTCTCTCTCTCTCTCTCTCTCTCATCAATGAAAGGCATATCCTCAGGTGAGGGTTAAACAAAACTACACGCAGATCCTTATATCCTGTGAAAGTTATTTGTGAATGCCCCAAACCCCAAAGTCCCCTGTGAAGGCCACTAACCCAGAGTCTTGGTGAAGTCTGCCATCCAACAGGAATGTGAGATAAGGAGCACCGACCAGCAAATGCTTTCCCCTGAAAGTTAACCTTGCACCGATGACCCTGCCAACCCTTCCACGCTCGCGCTGAGCGTCCAAGCGTCACAACTACATTTGTCCCTGCTTGTTGGTCTTTAGCCTCTCGGCCGACGGCTTAGGTCTGCCCCCAGCATAGGAAAGGAATTCCGTACTGAGGCTTACTTCTCAGGGAGAGGCACCCCGTGATGTACAAATATTACCAAGTTGAGCATTTTCATAGGGTGCTAGGTGGGCAAACCCAGTCTTACAGGGAAAACTGATAAACACCTGTTAACGGAAAAGCGCAACTGGACACCCGTCTGCAGATCACTTAGCAGACGCGAAGTGGGGCAGCCGGTGGCGAGGAAAAATCCGCCTAACGTTTCCTGAGTTTCCTCCCGCTGACGCAACGTTTGTCCCTTCAGAAAGGGACACCCAGCCAGGGTGTTCGCATCACCGAACACTCCATGTCCGTGTTAAGAAGGAAGGCCAAAGGGAACGTTTTATTTCCAGAGAATGTGACACTGGAGAACATGGGAAAACTGCCTCCCCCATCACAAGCCGAGGACGTGTCGTGCGCGCAGATTTCCAAGGACTCGAGGGCAGGCTGGCCGTCTTCAGGGAGGGACAGGTGGGCACGTGCCTTAGGCTTTCAGGGCCCCACAGTCTCTGTCGCAACTACGCGACTGCTGTGCTAAACACTGAAATCCAAATTTTATGTCATTTCACATGTCACGAAATACGACTCTTGATTTTTTTCCAGCCATTTAAAATGTCAAAACCCCTCTTAGCTGGCAGGCCACATAAAACCAGGTGGCGGCCGGATTTGGTCCAGGGCCAGAGTCTGCCACCCTGATTACAAGAGCCGGGGGTTTAGCCAGCAGACCACAGCGCCACCTGAGACGTCAGAATGCGGGGGAGGGAGAGAAAGCAGTGGGAGAAAGCCTCAGCAGGGCAGTGTCTCCCCAGTTCCTCACAGGAAGATGGCCAGAGGTGCGGGTCAAAATCTTAAATTCTCAGGTAAGAGCATTTCCATCAGAGCGCTCATAAAGCTTCTAGAAGGACGTTCAGCGACGTGTGCTCAGGTTCCTTGGGAGGAGCGCTGGGCCAGCACATCTGCCGCCTGTTTTATGGGTAACTTTATCAAGCACTTAACATACTGGGCTGTGTTCTTTATTTAGCTTTCTATGCTCAGTGCGGAGTACAAGGTCAGCCGTGTGGTTGACACTCAGTAAATGTTATTTCAATTTGCCAGTAACATAAACACTCATGGTCGATCGTAAAGCATAGAGAAGTTCATAATATTGCCTTAAGATGTGCGTCCCCACGATATAAATATGTTTGCTAATGAGAGAATAAAATTGGACGTTTTCTAAAAGATTCTGATTCAATTCCAACCAAACAGCTATTACGTGCTAAAAATTAATCCAGTAATTTTCTATGTATCATTTAACTCTTATAACCACTCTGCAAGATATGCGTTACCTTCCCTATTTGTAGATGAGGAAAACAGAACACAAGACAAGTGCGTGCTAAAGCCAGGGTTAGCACTCACATTGTCAGGTGATAAAGCGCCCACTTCCCCATTATAATGCCAATCCTCTGGAGACATGTAAAATTATTTACCAAATAGTCAACGTGACCCAACAGGCGGAATACAAGAAGAGAAAGTACTGTGCTGATAACGCTCTGTTGCAAAACTAGAGGAGACAGAGGAGTAGAATCTTTTGGGACTTTTTCTTCAGAAGAAAATGCTTTCTAAGAGCAATAAGGATAAAGATGGTCAATTTCCCGTAAGGGTATGGAGCACAGAAGTCAAGAAGGCAACGGCTTGCTTTTGCAATCACTGGGTCAGAATCAGAAAACATGCTTTCCTGCCAGACCCATCCTAGCAAAGCAGACAGCATCAACTCGTGTTGAGAATCTCGGCATTAACTCCGGTCCCAAGTTCTCCAGAGAGCCGAGTGCAAGGATCATTAAGAACATCAGACCGCTCTGCTGTTGGCCAGTGGAGCCCTGGCCAGTCTCCCGGGCTGGAACTCAGAGGCAAAGATGCTGATGCTGCCGCCACGTTCTGCTTCTTGGAACAAACGGAACACTTAACATTTCCTACTTGAAGAGTGATTTCATTGATTGATTGAGCAAACAGCTACTGGAGCCTTTACAGCATGCAGGGCACTAGATCAGACTTGGGAAGGAAAGAGAGGTAAGTAATGGGGTTTCCGACTTAAGAACAGTGCATCCAATGACAAGACAGGGACTTGCTGAGAGTCAAGTGCAAGGTCAAGCAGCATGAACTAAAGGCCTTTATAGAGGAAGAAGGAAAGTCCTATGGACGCCTGGAAGCAGGAGCAATTACTTCTGATGGGAGAGGTTAGTGGATAGTTTCGAAGGAGATAGAGAATGTGGACCATCTGCTTGGGAAATATCATCTCAGGTTCTGCCTGGCAAGTCTCTCTGAAAAATGGCCTCACTTCCTTTTCATCTACTGAATTCTCTCTTCCAAAATATATGAAGAAACAGGTCTAGAACTGATAAATCAAGAAGCAAGACTAACATGAGGGAAAACAGAGCTGAAATGACCTAATCTTCTAGAGAAACCTTTAGCTTGCAGAAATCCTTGGGGCTTGTAAAACTAAAGTTGCTAGTCCTATATAATAAAAGGGTAACATGCAAATTGACCCTAACAGCAGAACGACTGGGAATGACTGGTCACTATGACACACACTGACCACCAGGGGGCAGATGCTCAATGCAGGAGCTGTCCCCTGATGGTCAGTGCGCTCCCACAGGGGGAGCTCTGCTCAGCCACAAGCCAGGCTGACGGCTGCCAGTACAGCGATGGTGGTGGGAGCCTCTCCCGCCTCCTCAGCAGCGCTAAGGATGCCCAACTGCAGCTTAGGCCTGCTCCCCACTGGCAAGTGGACATCCCCCGAGGGCTCCCAGGCTGCCAGAGGGATGTCTGACTGCCAGCTTAGGCCCAATCGTGCCCCCCCACCCCCGGGGAGCGGGCCTAAGCCAGCAGGTGGACATCCCCTGAGGGATCCCAGACTGCAAGAGGGCACAGGCTGGGCTGAGGGACCCCCTGCCCCGAGTGCACAAATTTTTGTGCACTGAGCCTCTAGTAATAAAATAAAATAAAGAAGTGGCCAAATGTGTGTTTATGATCTGGCGTTGGGCAAGGTGCTTCTTTTGTTTTGTTCCTTCTCTCATTTCCTTTGCTGGAAACAAACAAATGCTCTATATGACTTTTTTTTTTTTTTTTTTTTTTTTTTTGCCACTGTGGATTTCACTGGTCCAGAAAGCTGAACAGTTTTATTGGAATCACTAAACTGCTGGTGATTCCTCCTGAGCTTAGTGTTCTGCTGCTTTTGCCAAACTGGTGAAAAGGAAGAGATACAAGTTCCTTAGAGTTCAGCCGCCTGAGGCTCCATTTGTATAAAAAAATTAAAAACATTTCAAAGTAAATTAAATTAGTGACTGTGTATTGCCTGAATAGACTATCCTTCTAAATTTAATATACAGAACATGACAATTTTACGAGCAAGCTAAGTTAGAGATAATATATTTTTATGTTCCTTAAAGTAGCAAAGAGACTTCAGAACCATAAAGAACACTAACAAGGTATTGAATAGAGTTAAACTTTCTTTAAAAAATGTGTTTTGTGGTTTTTTTTTAAAATGAGAGTGCAAGGATTGTGGGTTGGTTTTTGTTTTGTTTTTTTCATGACTTCAAGTTATCTGGAGATGTTACGTTTTAACTTTCACCAGCATTGCTAATAAATGGCACTGTAGATATAGGACTTCATTGAGTGTGTGTGTGTGTGTGTGTGTGTGTGTGTGTGTGTGTGTGTATTGGCGGGGCGGGGGGATGGAGGGAGGGAGAATGGAGGGGTTGAAATAATAGATAATCTGTCTTTTAGGAAATCTAGTGAGATCAAAAAATGTCAGGAAGTGGAGGATGAAAAAAAAAAGTAAAGATACTGCACTGCTTACTTTAGACTCCAAGATAGTCCAAGTGCTTCCTTGTCCGCCAGCACAGAGAGAAAGGTCTGGGGAGACCAGGTTCTAGGCCACCTGGAAAATGAGTGCTGGTTGGCTACCTCCCCTTGGCTTCCGGGGACAAACATGGCAGCGTCAGTCCGGCCACTTGAGAATTGGTTCTTAAAAGGCAGGCTGCATTTAATGCCTCCCCCTCCTGCTGTAACCAGTGTTTGGTCCCATGAACCATACAGTCTTTACTGACATTCCTGAGGTTTATCAGCTTTGCAGGCAGAACGGACAACTCCAGTTTTTTATGTCCAGTTTTGTGTCATCAAACCCTTTGGCTGAAAATACATCCTACAGTGTCTTTTAGTTTCCTCTGTGGATTCTGTCACGAAATCAGCTAAAGCTACTCATGGAACACAGAGTCTTAAAGCTGAGGAAAAAGAAGCAAACCTTAGCTTAGAACCTGTTGCTAAGTCTCCTGCACATTTCTATTTTGGGTAGTTTACACGTTAACCTGGATCTCGGGCATCTTGCAGACTTATCTGTCCAGGATCGACTTTATGAAAGCTGCAGGAAATTAACATTTATTGAGAGCCTGTTATGTGCTAGGTCCTGGGAAACGTGCATCTTTTAGGTGTTGAGTTCTGCTTTCCTTATATAAAATTCATCTATTATATATCTTTTAAAATCACCTATTTTAAATGAACAGTTCAATGAGTTTCAGTGTTCATGCACTTGTGCATCTTTCAACACAATCTGTTTAAGACCCCTCCTATCACTCTAAGAAGTTCCCTCACACCCTCTGCAAGGAATCCCTGCACCCTAACTTCAGCCCCGGCCAACCTCTGATCTGTTTCATCTCTAGTTTTGCCTTTACTGGGCATTTCATATAAATGGTGTCATACAATCTGTAGTCTTTTGTGTCTGGCTTTTGTACACTTAACATGCTATTTTCAAGAATTATCCACATTGTTGTGTGTGTCCATCACTCATTTCTTTTTATTGATAAGCAGTATAATTCCACTGTGTGGATATACGTATGTGTCACATTTTATCAGTCAGCTTTATGTGGGAGGAGACTTGCTGGATCAGGTGATAAGTGTATGTTTAGCTTTTTAACAAATGCTCCAAATGCTCCCAAGTAGATGTGCCATTTTATACTCCAACCAGCCCTGGGTGAGATTATCTTTGTCATTTTAATTCAGTTATCTTCTTACTACTGAGTTGTAAAGGTTCTTTATATTTTTTAGTTAAAGTCCTTTGTTCTGTAATTACTTTGCAAATATTTGCTTCCCATCTGTTGCTTGCTTTTTCATTTTCTTAATGACGTCTTCTGAAGAACAAAAAATTAATTTTGATGACATCTAATTTATTGATTTTTCTCTTTTGCTGTCCAGAACTTTTGTATTGTGTCTAAGAAAATGTTCCCTAACCAAAGGGAAATTTTCTACTCTTTTTCTATAAGTTTTATATTTTTAGCCCCTTCGTTGAGGTTCACAATACATTTTGATTTAATTTTTGTGTTGGAAGTGATGTTAAGGGTCAATGCTCATTATTTTGCATATGGAAGTCCAGCTGTTCCAGCACTTTTTGTTGAAAAACTATCTCTTCTTTATTGCTTTAGCGCTGGGATGCAAATCAATTGACCACATATCTGAGGATTTATTTCTTCTGCACCACTGATCCAGACATCTATCCTTATGCCAATACCACATGCTCTTGGTTACTGTAGCTTTATAGTAAGTTTTGACATTCAGAAGAATGAGTCCTCCAATTTTGTTCTTCCTCCACACTGTTTAGGCTATTCTAGGTCCTTTGCATTTCCATATACATTTTATTCTCAGTTTATCAATTTCTACCAAAGGACAAAGCCTACTGAGATTTTGACAGAGATTACATTGAATATGTAGATCAATTTGGGAAGAATTACCAATATTGAATCTAGTCCATGAATATGGTATATATTGCATTAAGTTAGTTCCTTTATTTCTCTCAATGATATTTTGTAGTTACCATTGTACAGCTTTCACAGCTCTTGTGTTAAAATTTATTAAGTATTTTATTCTTTTTGATGTATTAGCAATAAAATTGACCTGTTTAAAATTTCATTTTCAGATTTTCCATCATCAGCATATAGAAATATCATTGATTTTTATTGATTGACCTTATATCTTGCAACTTTGCTAAACTCATTAATATTCTAGTAACTTTTAAGTGGATTACTTAGGATTTTCTACCTACAAAGATCACATTGTCTGTGAACAAAAACATTTTATTTTTCTTTCCAATTCTTATGCCTTTAATTTCTTGTTCTTGTCTTATGGTCCTTGACTTTTGTACCTGAATTATTTGCCAACGTCTCTTCAGTACACTGTACACTCCTACACCCATTTCATGAATGCTGAAATCAGATTTTTGTATATCCTTCACCCTAACAAATGACTATTTTTAAGAGTGCATAAATGCCTTCCAGTCAAAAATTCTATTTCAGCAGCACTGCTATCTTTGTTTATAAAATAGTGTTTGGATAATTATTTAAAACATGTGAACTGCATTTCGCACTTATCATTTAGAAAAGAAGGAACAGAAATGAGAAAAAGATAGTGCTGCCATCAGTAATAAGCAGGAGTCTCATAAACTTAATGGCAATTGAGACAAAGATGAAAATCATTAGCCGGGTGAAAGCGGCAATTCTGTGGCATCAATTAGGTGTTCGGTGGACTTAATAAGCTGGTCAACCACAAGAAAGAATAAAACTAAAGAACATAACTTGGCAACTGAACATATAACATCAAAGTCGTGTCTGAAATGCAAGGTCTAATCAGTGATTTTATCATACACGTTAGGTCTTCAGGAACGTAACTGCCTTTGTGACATGTACAACCATTGTTCTACTTGAACACAAATCAGTTCACAGATACACTGAAGAACACAGTGGATCTCAAAATGTGGGAAATACCAGGACTTCCTTTAATCTTACAAAACCTGCCGAGAAGGGTGTCACGGTTCCCATTGAGAAATCACAAACCAGACACAGAAATGAAGTCACTTGCTGAAGTTATAGTCAGTAGTGGAGACAAGACTCAAACCCAGGTCTGTTTGGCTCCAAACGCTCTAAACGAGGCCTGTTTTCCTGAGCAACCCAGTTCCCTGGTGCAGATGCCCGAGCCCGGCCTTGCTCGCCTGAGCGGGAAAAGCCTCTGGTTGCACATCTGCATGGCTTCTAACCCCGGGATCCCCCAGTGACTCACAGGCTACCCTGCAACAACTAGGGAAGAATGATCATCCTGACTTGCTCTAGCCTAAAACTACCAGCCTGAAGTCTGAACACAATCTATACTAATAAAAGGGTAATATGCTAATTAGACCAGATAGACCAGATGTCTTCCGGACGTCCTTCCAGACAAAACCATGGTGGTGGGGGCAGAGGCAGAGGTGGTTAGGGGCAATCAGGCCGGCAAGGGGGAGCAGTTAGGGGCATCAAGCAGGCAGGCAGGCAGACAGGCAGAGGCAGTTAGGGGCGATCAGGCAGGCAGGCAGAGGGGTTAGGGGTGATCAGGCAGGCAGGCAGGCAGGCAGGTGAGCAGTTAGGAGCCAGCGGTCCTGGATTGTGAGAGGGATGTCCAACTGCCAGTTTAGGACCGATCCCACAGTCTGACATCCCCCAAGGGGTCCCAGATTGGAGAGGGTGTAGGCCGGGCTGAGGGACAACCCCCCTCCCGTGCACAAATTTTGTGTACCGGGCCTCTAGTAAATAATAAATAAAAAGATGTGAGGTGGTTACATAAATAAGATACATGGACATACATTTGAGAGCTGGGTTTGAAATCAGTGAGTGATTTTCCGTTGAGTTTGAGGGCAGAGATGCCCAGGAAGTTGGACTAAGAAAGGATATTAAAGTTTTTAAGTGAGGTAATTCAGGCTTTCTCTGCTTTCATGTTTGGGCAGACGCATTAGAAAATGAATGCAGAAAAGTTACCATAAAAATCATTAAACTGTGGCTGGGCAATGAAGTTCAGCCTTCTCTCTCAACACCCCACCAGGAAAATTCTAACCCTTGGGTGCAGGTGACTCAGACCGAAGTCTTTACTGTAGCGTGGTTGTGCAAGGCCAGGAGAGAGGCTCGGGCTGTATTTCCACGGAGAGGACACGGAGCAGGAGAGAAGGAAGCAACAGCGCAAGTGCTTCTCCTGGTGCCCTAAGAACACACTCGCTAGAGGTTGTGGATTTCTTGGTTAATTAGAAAGCCTTTCAACAGGCTCTTTCCAGAAACAAATACAAATCACAGCGCCCCCTGCACCTGGCAACGCACAAAGCCAGAAACAATCCTCTCCGTCCCTGAGGTGAAAAAATAAGCCCCGTGAGAAGTGAGGAGGCTGTGCTGCATCACGGTACCCTCTGAGCAGCAGCCCTTTTGAAAGAGATCCCCCCTCCACACCTTTTATTTTACTTCCTGCGTGAACCTGGTCATCGATCCCACTCCCCAAATAACACACGCATCTTACAGCCCGTCTAGTGTGTACACGTGAAGTGGGATGCCCTGGGAAAAGCTTCATAGTTAGCACAATATTAGAAACAGCCTACACAACCGAGGGACACGGGCAGAGGAGGGGCCTGCAACTATGGGTTCACAGCCTTCCGCCTGTTTGTAAATAAAGTTTTATTAGAACATGCCCATGCCCATTCCTGGAGGTCTTCTTCTATTGTGGCTTTCTTGCTACAAGGGCAGAGTTCCACAGAGATGGTCTGGCCCACAAAGTCTACAATAACTACTATCTGGCCCTTTACAGGAAAAGTTGGTCAGCCTTTGAGATAATATGTTCAAAATAATATGGAAAAATACCCATGTTAAAATGTTAAGTAAAAAAAAAAAAAGGGTAAATCAGCGGTTTTCAACCAGTGTGCTGCAATAATTCTTAAAACATGCAATACCTGACTACTCAGTCAGGGCACTGACCTCTTTTCCCTTAGATTGTCAAATGAAAAAATGACAGCAGCCAACACAATAGCCACCTGGTGTGAATGAATCAAAATTACACCTTTTTTTTGTCAGGTCGGCAAAAAATGTATTTTTTTGGTGTTCTGCAGAATTTTAGTAATTAGTTTATGGGTGCCACGAGATGAAAATAGCTGATGAAAATCAAAGGAAAGTGGGCCTAAGAGAGACCAAAGTGTTAAGCAGTTGGATTTGGGTGGTAGCCTTACGGGTGATTTTTCTTACTCCATCTATAATGACCTTACACGTCTGCTATGATAGAAAAAACCGAACCTCACTGCAACACGATTTCAGCTCGCGTCTGCCTCGCACGCAGCAGGCGTCACTACTTTCAGCAGCCCCGCCCGGCTCGGCCGCGCACGGGTGTGCTGAGGGTGGGAGGCCGAAGTCCCGGCAAGTACCTTATGCTCGTCCCGAAGGTGGCCGTCCAGTTCCTCCGTGTGCTTGGCCTCGTAGTAGCAGAGCTGGCACTTGTACGGTTTCAGTTCATTGTGCTTTTCTATGTGTTGCTGGAGGCTCTCGTCACTGGAGCAGGTGAAGGTGCACTTGTCGCAGCGGAAGACCACTCCCTGCAGGTACTTGGACAGCTTGGACCGGCACACCTCGATGGGGACCACGCGCTCTTCTGTGGGGACAGGGTGAATGGGAAGATGGGGATCGTTACTGACGGCAAGCAGACCTTCTTCCTTCGGAACATGAGCGGGAACTCACCCCTTCAATTAGCTACTCCTTACGACCTTCAGTCCGTGAACCGCAGGCACAGACGCCCCCCTCCCCTCCATCTTCCGAACTAACGTGTTCCTCGACACAAATCGGTGTTTCTGAGACCAAAAGCTCTCTGTGTATTACTATCCAGAATGATCTACAAGCAGGGGTGGGCAGGCTGGATGGTGCTTGGTAGGTTCGGAATGGAGGTGAGGGAAGGAGGGGCGAGGGATGGGAAGTGGCGGCCGTTTCTACCAACATTACTGACGATCGACAGCGACAGATTCCTACTTCTCCCGTGTGATGTGGGTGGACTTGCTGATGTCTTTAAGGGGGGCAGGACACCGACATTCCCTAAGCACCTCTGCGCCCCCACTGTGCGCCTTCCTAGCAACTCAACCAGGCTCCAGTTACTCCCATTTCTCACAAATGAGTAAGGTGAGGGACAGAGCTCTCAGGGAACTTCAAAACCCACAGACAGTGACATCGGCCACGCTGCCGACCTGCGAACCCATGACGGCATCGTCTCCAATTCCATTCCTGTTCCCCTTCCTCCATGTTCTCCTTTCCCAGAAACCGAGGGAATGTCTAGTCTAACATCAAATCTGAAAACAAGCCCGTGCACTTTCATTCACTGAAACTCCAACTCCCGCTGTGAAGCGCTCGCAAAATGGAAAGGCTGCGGGCAACCTGCGGGCGGAGGGGGTGGCGGCGTGGGAGACGCGGAGGATTTGTGCCTTTTCAATCCCTAATCTGACTGTCA
>NW_005354595.1:4009974-4020906 GCF_000412655.1 Myotis brandtii
AATAAAATAAAAGAAGAGGATTTGGGTGCTTTCCCCGGGAACATCCAAACGCTGCAGGGCTGGGAACGCGTGCGTGCCTGTTTACGTTGCACTCCCTCGCCCTCGTGTTTAACTGCTCAAATTAAATTTCACACCAGTCTGCCCAGAGCATCGGCACACGCGCCAGAAACCCATGCCTGGGATAAAATTAAAATCTGTGCTATTTATGCAAGGATCAAATATAGCGCGCGTTTCACGCTGTCTGGATTTCAGAAGGCTGTCTGTAGGTTTACAAATGGACGCACACAACATATACTTACGTTATTTAGAAACAGCGACGTATTATTAAGTCAAGAAAGCGTGATTTATCCTCAGAGCCACTGAGCAGCGAGGTTCCCCGAGCGAGCGTCAGTATCTGGTGCGCTGGCGGGACGCATGGGGGAGCCCTCCCTTTGCTGTTGGGGTGTGTTGGGCGCCTGGGGAGAGTCCCCCCACCCTGTGCGGTGCTTGAGTCTCAACCGTCACATCCTCACTGCAGGGCAAGCACTGCCTTGGGAGCCGTGAGTGCAGCGACTAATTGGCCAGCAAAGGAGCTGGGCAGGGGGAGCTGGGAGGGGGGCCTGCAACTCCCTGGAGCTCTATGCACGTGTCGTTTTCCCGAAGCAAAGAGTCAGCCGCTCATTTAGAAATGTACGTGTTTATAAACCGAAGGGCGGCAGACAGCTAAGAAACACATGATCACCATGCAATCCACACATTTTCCTAGAAGGGCAAATGTTTACCAGCCTTCCAACCATTCAGCTCCACGGTTTGGTGTAAAAGAAGGGGGAAACGCTTTGGCGTAAACCAGGAGCCTTACGAGAGCCCATCCGACGATGCGTGGCTCCTCTAACGAGCTTCTCACGAGTAACAGGCCTGACATGTTGGGGCCGGTAATTCCTCGTCGTAGGGGCCGTCCCGTGCATCGCAAGATGGTGATCGGCATGCCCGGCCCTGACTCACCAGACGCCAGCAGCATCCCCTCCTCCCCACGTGTGACAACCCAGAGCGCTCCCCAAGAAGGCAAGTGGACCCTGGTTGAGAACCACTGCTCTGGGCACCAGGCCAAGCACTAACGCCAGCTGCTCTGGGTCCGATGTGAGTGGCCACGTACCGTGAGCAAGCTGGTGCCCACAGCAGGAGACGGGGTGCAGCTGAACCAGGGGGACCAGCACACGGAGGGCATGCTTCCACTCGGGGTCACAGGCAGTGCTGACGAGGGTTTTTCTGGCACCTTCCTCAAGACTGCATCCCCCTTGCTCTCTCTGCGTTCGTTCCTGACTTATATTCTGCCATTTCTTTCACTTCATCCGTGGGCTCTGGCCTGTGCCGTGGGCCATGGCCTGTCGACCTCAGTGGACGGTTAAGTTTTCCACAGAACCATGTCCAACACCTTGAAGATGTCGCCCAGGCCCCATCCAGGCTCCACTTCTCCCCGTAAAGCATCAGTCCTTTCCAGCTCGTTTTTATGGGTCTCCGTTTGAATCCCTCTACCACTCCGGTTCGTTTTCTTCGCAGCGTCTAGTCTCGCTCTGTGTGCCTAAGTGGATTTTACACAGTCCTGAGCACCCGGAACAACGCCGTGGAGTTTAAGTGTGAGCAAGCTGGTGCCCACAGCAGGAGACGGGGTGCAGCTGAACCAGGGGGACCAGCACACGGAGGGCATGCTTCCACTCGGGGTCACAGGCAGTGCTGACGCGGGCTTTTCTGGCACCTTCCTCGAGACTGCATCCCCCTTGCTCTCTCTGCGTTCCTGACTTATATTCTGCCATTTCTTCCACTTCATCCGTGGGCTCTGGCCTGTGCCGTGGGCCCTGGCCTGTCAACCTCAGTGGACGGTTAAGTTTTCCACAGAACCATGTCCAACACCTTGAAGATGTCGCCCAGGCCCCATCCAGGCTCCACTTCTCCTTGTAAAGCATCAGTCCTTTCCAGCTCGTTTTTATGGGTCTCTGTTTGAATCCCTCTACCACTCCGGTTCATTTTCTTTGCAGCGTCTAGTCTCGCTCTGTGTGCCTAAGTGGATTTTACACAGTCCTGAGCACCCGGAACAACGCCGTGGAGTTTAAGTAACGGTGATTTAGGCGAACGACCGCTACGATTTATGAAGTGCTCCCGCGTTCCGAGTTCGGTTAGGCACTCTACCCGACAGCGACTGCTCATTGTCCTAACACTCTGCGGAGCCCGTGTTATTATCTTCGGTGTGTGGACGGGGAACCTGAGAACCGACCTGTCCGCTACCCCCTCCAAGTCCCTCCCCTGGTTCAGTCCAAGTTGTGACCCGGGAGCCCAGGCCTCCTGACCTTGGCCAGTGCCCTCCTCCTTCACCCGCAAGCACAGGGAACATCCCATCCGCATGCAGCCAACTTACAAGCCTCTCATTCCTAATCGTGTAAAAAGGCAAACGCCGTCAACGTCTAAGGCAGCCACTTCTACCTGAATTTCTTTCAAACATCCTCTGGATTTGTTAGAAGGTAATTTTCCTGCTTACTTATCCTGGGAAAGGTAGGGCTTCCCACTCCCAAACTGTGACGTGACCAACCACGTCCGTCCAAGGCTCTTCGTTATATGGATTTTCACTAGCACTACTTTTAGAAAACTGTTAGCTTTTTCTTTCGAAAAAATGTAGCTAACATGACCAAGATTAAAAAGCACAAACAGGAGAGATTTTGAAAGGCGGGCAACGAGCGACGGTGTTTTCTGAATGAGGTTATTCATTACTGAGGCGAGTGGAGGACATAGTTAGAGGCGGGGCTGTTTCTAGGTGTGGACTGAGCCCGTCTTGGCTGCAGAAGCTCGGTGCTCGGGTTTTTTTTTTCTGTGGGGGCAGCGACAACTGTGGGCCTTTCTTGACTTCACACCTCTCCAAATTACCCTGGGTCTCCCCGCCCTGGTCAGGGTGTGTTCAGGAGGCAACCAATGCATGTGTCTCTCTCACACTGATGTTTCTCTCTCTCTCAAAGTCTCTTTAAAAGATCACCCCCTGCACTGGCCAGCGTGGCTCAGTAGTTAGAGTACAGGTCTAGGTCCACAGACCAAAGGGTTTCGAGTTTGATTCCCGGTCAAGGGCACGTACCTGGGTGGCAGGTTTGATCCCCGCCCTGGTCAGGGTGTGTTCAGGAGGTAACCAATGCATGTGTCTCTCTCACATTGATGTTTCTCTCTCTCTCTCTCTCTCTCCCCTCCCTCCCTCCCTCCCTCCCTTTCTCCTTCCCTAACAATTTCTCTCTAAAAAAGCAATAGAAAAATATCAGGTGAGGATTAACAACAACATCATCATCCCCTAACATAACCATATCAAGACACATAAACATAAGCACAATAACTACTGGTGAGACGTTATTAAGTTTCGATGTGAGCCAGGTCACCACCCTCAAGCCAGAGAGAGCTGGAGACCGCACCTCTAATTTGAACAGGCAAACACATTTGATGGGGATGGAAGGGAACATGTAATTTCGCTGAATAAGATGAAAGACTGGCCATCTCACTGTACATTTTTTTTTTCTCAAGAAAAATGACACTGATCAGATAAATTAGGGGAGATCAGTTCTGGTCCAAAGAGACAGCCACCTACAAGCTTCGGTTAAATTCATTATCTGTCTAGGTACTGGGGTTACAGGCTGGGAAACAAAACTTTATGCTCACATGCCAACTGGAGAGCAGTGTCGGCAAATCACACAGCTCCATAATTATAATGCAAATATTTGGCCAAAAAAACAACAACACACCCCTGTGTTTCATCCCATAATCCAATCTGTCCACTGCAGGTGCCCAAGGTACATACAGGCGGAGCTACGCCTGAGGCATCCTGCTCCCAATGACCATAAATTCAATGGACATAGACTCATGAAACTATCCCTTTGTTCATCGTCGCTCCTTCCATGGAAGTTCAAGTTCCCTCAGTGCACAGGCCTTGCCTGACTCGCCATGGCTGTATCCCAAGAGCTTAACACAAGGCTAGCACCCTATGAGCGTTCAGTAAACAGCGCAAAGGGACCCACACAGGGAAGAAGGCCTGTGCAGACGGAGGTGGAGACTGGCATGATGCAGCCAGAGGCAGGGGATGCCAGGAGCCACCAGAAGCCAGAGCCAAGGAAGGGATCCTTTAGAGCAGCGGTCGCCAACCTTACGGACCTCAAGGATCACCAGTGGTCTGCGGACCACCGGCTGGCGACCGCTGCTTTAGCCTGCAGGGAGAGCACAGCCCTGGGAAACCTCCATTTCAGACTTCCAGGCTCCAGAATGGTGAGAGAAACTTGTTGTTGCTTTAAGTTGCCACGGAAAGGAACAGACCTCACCTGAAGTCTGCACTACCTCCTGAAGTGTTATCATGGCTGTTTGAAAGCCACCCGCTCCACCTTTCGGGACCCTGAACAGAAGCCCATTGGCCACTGTGAATCTCCGAAGACACCTGTCGCTCCCTGTCTTATCCTTACCCACGCACGCCTCACCTCCTCGAGGAAGGCAGGCGCTGGGTCTTACAGACCCCATCATACCCAGCAAAGAGCCCAGCACAGCGGGGCGTGTAACCAGCAAATAAGGAACGCCTGCCGGATGCACGAGTGAGCAGTACGCTCTCTCCTGCCACAGCCAACACAAACCAGGAGCATTTCTCATTCAGGTTTCCCAGGAGCAAAACAGATTCTCTCTTCCTTTCCTCCCTATTTAAACTCACCCATTTGTCTGGGCGAAAAGCTAAGGGAAGTTTGATTCTGGGAGCAGTCGCTCTGTCTCAGGACCAGCTCAGCAGTTGTTTTTCTTGCCTTTCATAGCAAGTGTTTTAATTCATGGAGGCCTCAGAAAGACGTCTTAGTCTTAACACAGACTCCAGAGACCACAGATGTTTACTCATCCAGGGAGCCGGGGGGGGGGGGGGGGGGGGCGCGGACGGTGCAGAGCGCACCACATCTTGTGCCGAGATCAGCCCCACTCGGCAAGGCAGACACCCAACCGTCTCTCGACTTGTCAAGACCAGCCTCCCACTGAGCTACATTCTGAGTTGGGATGGCCAACCGCGTCCCCCATTAGCATTTAATCTCTGGCATTTCATCTTGCTCTGCGCCCCCTCCCTTATCTGGCTCCGTGTCCCCCTTCCTTGCGTTCTCAGCGCAGGGAGGGAAAGTCACGGAGCTCAGCAAGATCGAAGCTCTGACTCTGCCCAGCGGCAACAAGGGAAAGAGGGAGTCAGCCGCAGAGGTGAGGTCTTCCCGCTCCTGTTTGCTCGGCAGCAGCACTACCCACGGCCCCTCCCAAGCTCTGGGGGGGCACAGAGCCTCCGCCACACATGGGCCCAGGGACCAGAAGCCAGGTGACTGAGGCGGAACCCCAGGCGGGACCCCTCGGACTTCCTGCCCTAAATGTTCCCGCACTCCTTCTCCCAGCTTGCAGGGCGCCACTTGTCTGATTCAAACTTAGTAGAAAAAGAAACGGATGCCCCCAAATACTCCTTTTTTTTTTTAAGTATAGTTGACCCATGTCAGTTACACTAGTTTTAGGTGAACGATATAGTGATTCACCATTTTTATACCTTGCACTCTGATCACCCCAATAACTCCAGTAATCAATCATCTGTCATCATGCAAACTTATCACAATATTGACTACATTCCCCTCCCCTTTTCACCCATTCCCCCATCCCTAAACAGAAACCTAACACTTTATTCTTGAAAAGGAGGAATTTCTTATTAAAATCCCTAGAATGCCACCCGTGCCCCTGCCACCGTGAGAGGGCACCCTATGCCACCCGGGCCCCCCTCCCCCGCCCCGAGAAAGCCGAGTTGGGAGGTTACCTCGGTGCAGCACGATGTGGTCGATCATGTTGCGCTTGTATTTGGTGTGGTAGAGGCAGAGGGGACAGCGAAGGTCTTTGGGGCCCTCCTCCGGAACAGCCGAGTGCCCGGCTTCCACGTGCATAGTAAAAGCAGATCTGGGGGAGAGGTGGGAGACAGACAGGCGATCAGTGTGACAAGGGACCGGTTCACTCGCGTGCATACCCCCTGCTGGCGACCTGGCTACAGGCTTCCCGTGTGACGCCCTTGCTTGAGGGCCCAAACCACTGCCGTAGGTCATGGTTGCTCACCAGGAGCTCCTGGGTCACCCACCCAACAACGGACCATGGTCGCACAGTGGTCTCCTTTCTGGGAATTTTGCCACTTGGCTGGATTCAAACTTAGTATAAAAGGAAATGGATTCCCCTAAATACTTTTTTTTTTAAGTATAGTTGATAGATATTAGTTATACTAGTTTTAGGTGTACCATATAATGATTCAACATTTTTTATACCTTATATGACCACCCCACTAATTCTAGAAATTATCTGTCACTACGCAAACTTACAGTATTGTTGACTAGATTCCCCTCCCCATTTCACCCATCCCCCCACCCCTCTGGTTTCCATTTCTATGAGTCTACCTAACACTTTATTCTGGAAAGTGAGAAATTATTGAAATCATTACAACAAAATCCCTACGAGAACGCATTTCTCATCATGCTTGGAAGGAGAGGGACTACTTTAAAGATGGGTGACTGACCACCTGCCTCATGACTCTTCACAGGTGAGGGGGCGGGCAAGTCGGTGAGGAAGCAAGACCTCACCAATCGGTAAACTACACTCAGAGCCGGAGTTCAGCCTAAAGGCGGGAGAGTACTGCTGCCTCCCCTTCAGCCTTCTCAAAAGTTCACAATTTTTTAAAAACACATTTTTTAATTGATTTCAGAGAGGAAGGGAGAGGGAGATAGAAACATCAATGATAAGAGAGAATCATTGATCGCTGCCTCCTGCAAGCCTCCTACTGGGGATCGAGCCGGCAACCCAGGCATGTGCCCTGACAGGGAATTGAACAGTGACCTCCTGGTTCATAGGTCAATGATCAACCACTGGGAGAAAGTTCACCATTTACAAAGCCTTAATAAGACATTTAATCTCTTAAGAATGGATGAAATCAAGAGCTGAATGGGTGAGGTCCTCTTCTTATTAACCTGAGTGCTTCCCCCTGGGGAAAGGTGCACACCTGTGGGTGGGCCCGTGTCCCCTGGGCCCTGTGGCCTCCTCTCAGTTCTAAGGTCACATGCATATTTCTCTGGAACACACCAAACTGAGTGAAGCGTCAGAGATACAACACTTTCCCATCGAGTCCCGGCAACCACGGGCTGCTGCAGGAGAGACCGGCTGATCCTGCAGGAAGCCCTCTCGCCAGCCTCTCCGTGTGGGGTCTGTAGTCAGGACTGCGGCGGCCTGAGGCTCAGGTCCCGACTGCACCAGGGGCAGATAGTAACAGCCTTACATCTGCAACACGATTACTTTCAGCTTTTTAAATTCATGTTTACTTTGTGCCAGGCACTTCAGATGCATGGGTTCATTTACTCCTAAGAGCTCTGTGCGGTAGGTACTATTATTATCTTTATTTTACAGATAAGGAGCCAGAGACACAGAGAGGCTGAGTGACTTATCCAAAGTCACACAGCCAATAAGGAGCAAAGCTGGGATTCAAACCCAGGCAGTCAAGGCTCCGCATTCTACACTCACCTAAACGGTATCTCCCGGGAGGAGATGACTTCACAGGAGTTTACTTTAAATGACAGGCAGCACCCCATTCTTTGAGCGCATGGGTGCTGCCCCTCACAGGAGCAAAGCTGGCTTTGGATGGTCTTTTTCTAGACTGGAACTCGCTATCTACGGTTGCTCAAGTTTAGGCTTCACAGTGCCGGGGTCTTGATTCTCTGGGGTTTCTAAATAACGTGATCTTGAGAAATAAGACTTTTCTACCAGGGTAGCAGGGAAGTCACTATTGCCCAATGTTCTCCCCTTGGACTTGGACTGTCAAGAACATTTTCCCCCCAAAGACAAATAAAAGGAAAGGGCAACAGTGACAGAGCGCCAAGGGGAAGCACTCACCGCTTCATGCCCGGGGCTGGGGAAACCCTTTGCGGGATCTCACGCCTGGGGGCACCTACTTGCTTTGACTTTTTCCCCCTAGATGTTTCCTGCCTGGTTTATCTCCTCAGTCTTCGTCCACAGGACTCTGAGAAGTTGTAGGAATATGCAGGCGCAGGCTCAAGGCCCGGCTTTCTCTCCAACGCTGTGGAAAGGGACCGTACATCACGGGGCAGAGCCCTGTGCTCCCCTGCGCCACCTGGACAAAGCCCCGGGGAGAGCGACCTCCCGGGGGTGTCCATGTTGGGATGCTTTGACTTTTAAACTTGTTTGTTCTGACACAGCTCTTCATCCCTCCCACACGCCCCCAAGCAGTCTCCTGGAACCAGCCTTTTGTGGTACAGACTGGGCCCAACCCCTGCATCACCCGCCCGGCTGGGCCTCCCTTGAGCTCCAGGTCGGAGGGTGTAAGGAGCGTGTGGTGAGGGGCGGAGCGGGTGCAGCCACCTCGTGCTGCGAGGCTGTCCTTCACGCCACTTACTTAAAGCCTGTGTAAAAAGAGCAGTCCTTGCACTTGAAGAGCTTCTTCCCGCCGTGCTTGTCCCTGTAGTGGCGCCTGATGCTCTGGATGTAGCCGGAGGAGAATTCACAGAATTCGCAGTGGAGCACCGCCTCGGCTTTCTGCTCCCCGGCAGCTCCGGAGAGCGGCCCGGGGCTGACGCGGCTGTTGTTCCTCGCCAGCGCGGCCGACTGGTAGTGGTTCAGCTGCTGCTGCACATCCGGAGGCTCCGAGTAGGACGAGTCTGTGGACAGACGGGGGACATGACGTGGACACAGAGAACACAGTGGGGTGACGCTCGGAAACCCCCGACGTTTGTTCCGCGGACGCTTTTTAAGGGGCTGGGGAATGAGCCCCTCTTTCATCTTCATTTACACTTGACAGCACTTCTCTGGGGGAAGGCGGGGAGGGAGGACTTGTCACTCCCTTTCCTCTGACTTGGAGGGCCCATGCCATTTGGAAAGAAAACTCTGAGGTTCAAGGTTTCAAAGTGAAGGAAGAAAGGGAACTGTGTTCCGTAAAGGAGACTGCAGCGTGGCCACTGGCTGCTGCAGGACACCCGTCCTTGTGGGTGAGATCAATAAACCGCACAATGAGCCCAGGACCCCAGGGGAGAGAGGCAGGTAAGGAGGTGATGCAATACCCCTCCCCCCCACCCCCGTCTGCAGCCCAGAATTAGTCAAACCTCCCCCTCCCCTCAAAAAAGCCTTTAACAGAAGTGCTCTGGCTCACGGCACTCGCCAATATAAAAATGTTTTATGCCTTCACAGTCGAGCGATTTAAATTTTAGAATATCAAAATCCAACAGTGCTCCCCTGGAATGGATGGTTAGAGCTGAGTCAGCATGGAAATGGAGATTTACTCACAAATCCCATTAAAATGAAATGCAAACAAGTTTCCCTGAAAGGTGTTTTGAAGTTTGCCATTCGGACGAGAATGTCGGAAACGACAGGCACCAATCTCAACCCCAGGAGCCTCCAAGGCCCGGGGCGGAGAGATGCGGCCTCGATGGCTGGGAAAATTGGAGTTTCTTCTTTAAATTAAAAAAAAAAAGTAAGTAAATAATTTCTTTGAAAAAAAAAATAAAAGAAAGGCCTTGAACCTTTTCCCAACACGCAGCGTTGCCTGCTGAGGCTGGGAGTTCGACAGCACGGTCCCGGGTCACCTACAGCGGCCGCGGGAGGTGCGACCACGCAGGTGAACTTCAGTGGAACTTTCCTCAAAAAGTACACACACGGCTCTTCTCTGACAGCCTTTCAGACAGCAGGGAGAGGGGACAAGGCTGCACCCGCCTCCTCCCCACTTGACGGACACTTCATGTTGCAGGGCACGACCCCCCGCAAACGAGGAGGGTTCGGCAAAACCCGTATGTGACGAAAGTACTCGGTCCATCCCGCTGGCCTCTTCGTTTCCAAAAACAAAACCAGAGCAGCCTCGCTTACCGGGAAGGCATCTCCTGCCTTCAACATACGAAGCCACCCTCTTCCGTTCTCGCCTTCCTCCCCACCCCCAATCTGTGCTCCTCACGACTGAGAAAAACCCCTTTGGAAATTGTACACGAACCTGCCAGATGCACAGAAATGAAACAAAAGAAAACGTGAACAATACCGGAGCCTCCCTGGGTTCCTTACCAGGTGTGAAGGGAAGACAAAGGGAGAGGGAAGGCAGGACACACTGAATTCATTCTGCCCCATTCTTTCATCTCCCTCTTCTCTAGTCCTCGACCTCGCTGATGAACCCACTCAGGATCACAACAATGCGATTGTCAACTTCTCATTCTTCCTTTCAATAGCAGGCTTGTTTACCATTTCAGGGATTGTTCGAGAGGTTTCCTACTTAAACCCTCAAGACCAGTTTCTGCTTAAAACATACAATGAAGCACACAACGCACCCGCCTCTCTCGTTAACGCGGCGTGAGCTGCGGGCTCTGTACGGTCCCACCAGCACCCCAAGCCCGTCCCTCCCAGCAGTGCTTGTCCTGCTTCCCTCTTAGCTCCTCAGAAGGGAAGTTCTGTGACCCACTATCCATACACACGTCTCCTTAGACTTAGCCCGTATTCTCTCTAGGGTCCATTGCATATTCCATTGATCTCAAAGCAATGAATTTGACACCTGAACTCCAGTGTTTACATGTGATATGAAACCAGAAGAAACAGACATGCACGGAGTGGTGGGGAAAGCACCCCAAGAAAGGGAGGCTCCTCACCCTCCCCAAGTGGCAAGGCAACAGGTCGGACCAAGACAGACGTGTGTATCCATGTTATAAACTCCCCTTTTCCTGGGTAAGTCACATGTACAGGTTTATTTACAGCAACAAGCAACTCCCACCCCTTAATGATACAATTGTAACAACGCCCAGGTTATAGCTTTTGGGGTCTTTTTAGCGCTTTACTTTCCTCTCTGGTGCCAACACACACACACACACACAGTCTCTCTCTCTCTCTCTCTGTCCCCCCCCCCCCCCCCCCCCCCCCCCCCCCGTT
>NW_005354595.1:4020986-4030549 GCF_000412655.1 Myotis brandtii
CCCCCTCCCTCCCTGTCCCCCCCCCCCCCCCCCGCCTTGGAATTTGTGAATAATGTACAACTTTGGCACTAACGTCATAAAGATGTGAGCGTGTTATGATTCCACCGATCTTAAAAAAGCCCACTTGCTAAGCTACAAAAAAATCCTAATTTCGTCATCAAGCACAGGCTGAAGGGCAGGAACAGGGGTTTTGGGCCCAGTGAGCAGACAAGCAGATCGATAGGACTGACGGGCATGCCACCAAAGTTAAAAATGTACAACTTTGGCACTAACGTCATAAAGATGTGAGCGTGTTATGATTCCACCGATCTTAAAAAAGCCCACTTGCTAAGCTACAAAAAAATCCTAATTTCGTCATCAAGCACAGGCTGAAGGGCAGGAACAGGGGTTTTGGGCCCAGTGAGCAGACAAGCAGATCGATAGGACTGACGGGCATGCCACCAAAGTTAAAAATCATCATCATTAAAACTATCTTCTTTCGTTCTGCGCTTGAGAAAAGGAAAGGGAAGACAGCCTGAGCTTGGAGCCACTGTGGTCAGGAGGAAGCAGGAAGCGCAGGAGTGCGCACCCCCTGGGAGACTGTCCCCAACCGCAGGCCACACAAGTCCCACCTCTGTCACCTTTACGGCAGGTCCCATGCACAAAGGCACCAACAGCAAAGGCGACGCTGGTGCGGACATTCCCAGCCCAGCCCCGCCACAGGCAGTCTCGGGAGAGAAGTTCCCTCTCTGACTTGTAACTTTATTTCAGTCGGAGGAATTAAATTATAATTAGTTATTTAATTAAGCCATTATATGTAGCTAGCTATTTTGAAAATTGTCTATAATAGAAAAGAGTTCATTTTGAAAAATGAGGATCAAGCAAGAACTTTAGCACGGATGGTCCCCGTGCCTGTAGGCGTGGCTTCGGCATTTACTGCGCCGCCAGCAATGAAGTCGCACAGCTCCCGTGTGCAGCGTGTTTCTCATCCCAATTCCACCCCCGAGGCTGAGAGTGACTGGTCACACAGCTACTAAGAGGCAGAGGTAGAATTTGTTTTAAATATTTATTTTTTAAATGTTCTCTTTCTAGGAATACAATTTTGCAGTTTTTAAGAGGAACTCTTTTTTAAAAAAATATTTTTAAACTGATTTCAGAGAGAAAGAGAGAAACATCAATGATGAGAGAGAATCATTGATTGGCTGCCTCCTGCACACCCCCTCCTGGGGATCGAGCTTGCATCCCCGGCATGTGCCCTTGACCGGAATCGAACCTGGGACCCTTCAGTCTACAGGCCAACTCTCTATCCACTGAGCCAAATCGGCTAAGGCCAGAGATAGAATTTGTACAAAGATCTGTCCGACTCTAAAGTCTGAGTCTTGTCTACTAGGCATCTGTACCCAATGGTGGGTCCCGTGATGCAGGTCAGAAGAACGAGGAAGAATATCTGAGTGCCCCACCATCAATAAACACACAGGAGAGGGGGCAGAGAGGGAAGGTGCAGAAAGGCTGAAATAGGTGAGAAAATAACATTAGAATAGATAGAAATGATAACCAAATAGATAAAATATAACATTAAACTGAATACGAAAGAAAACACTAAAACAAGCATTTTACAGCACATGGGGATAAACACAGCAAGATTTGTGGGAAAGAAAACATTCAAAATTTCAAAATGATTTATACATTTTTTAAAAAGGTGTATGGAGTGGGGTGGGGTGGGGGATCACACAGGAGACATTTCTACAAGCCTGAGGCACAGGTAAGCCCGGACAGTACCCAGAACTGGATGTCCACCTGCCCATTGGCACGTAGTAGTGAGATGCTGGATAAATTGCCCTAGAAAAATAATGCTCTAAAAATCGCCGGCTGGGATTTGGCTGGGAAAACAAAGGTACAGGAATGCAGACGTGAGAGGGGTGCTTCAGGCTGGTCTTGGACAGCCCAGGACTTCCAACCAGGGGAGGGTTGAATCCGGATGAGGCCCCCCGCCCCTCTCACCGAGGCATCGTCCCGGAGAAATGGGAAATTTCTTGCTCTAATCCCAGCTCCCCAGAACACCAGCCCAAACCAATTTGAAGGTTTTATTTATTTTTTATTTTTTTTCTCCAGAAATTAGCCAGCACAGAGACTGACTAATAAAGGGAATCTGACTTTACAAAGGCAAGTGACACAGAGTGAACCCTGGAGGGATAGGAGCGTGGCAGAGGGAAGCTTTCTTCGATATTCTGATTCTGTGAACATCTCGTCAACACCCTTTGGCGCCAGGCCATGTGCTGGCTCTATGAGTTCAAAGTCAGAGAAGACGTGAGGGGTGCCTTCTAGGAACTCGGATCCACCAGGGAGAGCGCAGAGCGGCCGGCTGCTATGAAAATACAGGCCTGCTCCACATCCAGCAAACCTACTCCACCGACTGAAGGAATGAGAGAGGCACAGAGAACAAATGAAGTAACAGGAGAGTCTAACTATGGCAAGACCGAGGAAGACACACACAAGAGTCAGAATCAACTGGGCAGTATGTTGTGGGAGCCACAGAGGACGGCGCCCTGTGCACCGAGTGACCCAGAAAGGAAGCCACACAGGAGGCCCCGTTCTCCATCGTCTGCGGCCGCGTGTGAAGGTGGAGAGGTAGCAGAGGCGCCCGGGGGCTGGCAACCACGTTTAGTTCTATTTGGGCTAGATTTCTGTGCAGACTTGGGAGACAGGCTCTCTGGTCAACGTGAATCAAGTACCAGGAGGGAAAAAAAAAGACAAAAGGGATTTTAGGCAAGCCCATTTTAGAGGTGGCCAGGGGGCAAATGATTTAAATTACACCCATTCACTCAGCAAATTTTTACTGAGCATCAAAGTCAACTGTTCTGGGGCAGTCAGACCTGGCCCCTGACTTCATGCAACTCCCTGTCTCAGAGAGATGTGTAAATAACTGGTTGTGATACAATGCAAAAAAAAAAAAAAAAAAAAAAGTCTTGAGACGTCTGTAAAGAGCTGGTGGAGGAGAAAGAAAAAGCAGCGGCACCTGGGACATGACGGAATGTGGGCATGAGGGGGATGGAGGGATGAGGTCAAGAGCACCTGAGTGTCCATCAGTAAATTAACTGTATTAGTCAGCGTGTTAGCTAACAAATCAACACTAGACATGAAGATATCTAAACGTTCAATTCACCAGACCTCCACCTTAAGTCATAAACAGGTATTAAAACAACTACATTCTCATCACAATGACTAAAAAGTAACTCAATTCCTACACGGAAAAGAAATGACCCGAGGATGAGTATGAACAAAACGTTGTGTACACAGAGGGTGCCGTAGGCTGCAGAAGGGAGAATTTTAAATCTTCAAGTTCTAAAACAGCATCGGAAGTTCAGAAGAATGCATAGATGGTAGTTCTCTTCAGAAAAGCAGGCATTAGGCAGCTAAAGGCTGGTGGTGTAAGGAATCCAAAATAGAATATTACCTGTGGATAATTTAACCACAAACGCTGTATACAGCCACAGCATGGGGGTGGGGCAGGGAGGAAGACCCGAATAAGCTGGGAGTGCAGCCCACTGTTTCTAGTGGAGAAATTACAGACAATCTGAGAATAGCACACCGACAATGACAAGAGAGCAGCCATTCGCCAGGAGAATTCTGGAATGCCACGTAACTTCTACCACACAGCTGCTAATGAACTTGGGCAGAGGACAGAAATGGTCTAAGCATTTTTGTGCCGGTGACAGGGACCCAGGTGTCTGCAGTGACAAGTCAGAGGATCCCGCTGCCGTGGGAAACGCAGAAAGATGGTCCGCGCCTGCATCCGAAGCGGAAACCCTTTCGAGTTTTATGGCTGATGGGCTCCTTACACTCCACGCGCTGAACGCTGTCACCGTCTTTGCCCACACATCACCTTTTGCGTGCTGAACGTCTGCGAATGGCTCTTCACTTCATTTAGGCTCAAACTGAGGTTCTCCCTTCGGAGTGTCACACGTCTCCCGCAGCAGCACACTTAACCAGCTATCTCGTTCTGGAGACACATGCCATGACCCCCTCCCATCATTTCCTCTCCGGTCCCCGGTCTTCCCTTCCCATGGTTCCTTCAGATCCTCAGATCCCAGATGGGCGACTCTAACAGCCTCCTAGCTGGTCCTCCTTCCTCTGAGATCTCTTCTAGTGTGGCCCACACACACATCAGAGACATCTAACACACACCTTTACGATTAGGATATAATTATGCCTCGGTGCTCAAGGATTAGTCTCCTTTCCTGCTCTCTGCATATACAGCCCTTCAGCCTGGTCCCAGGCCACCTGTCCAGCATCACATGTCCAGCCGGCTCCCGACTCCCTGCACCTTCTTCACGTGCCATCGCCGGAGGCCTTGATCAGGGCTGCCCGGTGCTCTTCCTCTGCTTTCTGTCTGGCAGATTCCTAGCCGCCCTTCAAAACTCAGCTGAAACGTCACCCATCCTGTGACGATGTTCCCCAACAACCCAGGAGGAGCTCTGCTGTCCTCCGTGCTGGCCAGCACACACGCCTCGTTACGCTCACCCTCATCTCCTTGAACCTCACATGACACTGACACCGCCTCTTAAGCAACCTCCACCACCATGGCCAGATCTACGCCTTCGACCTTCAAACATCCTGACCACAAAAGACCACGGTGTCAGTGTCCCTGCTGGCGTGTGGGTCTCTGAGCAGGTCCATCCACGTCTGCTTCCAGCAGTTGAGTTAATAATATCAAGAATCAGTTTTGCCCTGGCTGGTGTTGCTACGTGGTTAAAGCATCAGCCCGAGCACTGAAAGGTCACAGTCAAGGGCATGTACCTGGGTTGCAGGTTCCATCCCCGGCCTGGTCAGTGCACATGCGGGAGCCAACCAATCGATGTGTCTCTCTCACATAGATGTTTCTCTCTCTCTCCCTCTGTCCCTCCCTCTCCCTCCACCACTCTCCCACCCCGCTGTCTCCTCTCTTCCACTCTATCTGAGAATCAATGGAAAAAATAACCTTGGGTGTTGATTAACAACAAAAAAGGAATCAGTTTTACTTCTTCCCAAACTTCCTTGTACTACTTATATTTGCTACTGAGCTTCTTCAACTTAATTAATATCATCTACAATGATGAAATGTAGGTATAAAAGGTGTCATTTCTATGAAAGCTACACTGAATGCTTTGAAAAGTCAAGTTGCTAAAAAAATTACTGTCAAGTGATGTTTTGGCAAGACCAACTGTGAGAGACGGAGGAGAACATAAAAGTCTAGGAGGACTCTTCTCTCAGATTGTTCCATGAATGTCTAAATTATCGTTCCACTTAAATAATGCGAAACCTGGAAGCAGCATATGAAGCAATGTAGGTGACTGCGGTTTATGCGAGAGGCTAAAGAGAAAATCCAGCCCAAGAACCCAGATTCCAACACACACACATGACCCTACACCACATAGTACAGGTGAATAAACATACTTACATTTTCAATGAAAATAACATGCTTAAGGCATTTTAAAAAGGATTCCCTGGATTGAGAGACTTTCAAGCATAACAGAAAAACTCTAGGCCTCTTCAAATAAGAGTTTCTACTGTATCTACCTGCATGTTTGTCCCCCATTTTTTACTAATTCAGAAAATATTCACTGCAGCCTTCTGTATGCCAGGCACTTCTGAGCGCTTTGGATATATCAGTGAAAACAAACAACAAAAACGGCGCTTACATTTTAGATGGACAGGAACAGTACCCTCTGTGCTTACATAGCCTCAGAGACTCATGGTTCTTTCATCAGGTTACTAAAGAATAGATTTGCCAGGTTGTGGAGAACTTTTTTTTTACCTCCAGTCCCATCTATCTACCTACCTACCTACCTACCTACCTATCTTAGGTTATGAAAATAGTATGTAGCATACTGCTGTCAAGGTAATTCACACTCGAACAGTTTTTAAATAAAAAGATTTCTTAGGTTCTATCAGAATTCCTCTGAAACGCGATTGAATTCTCTTTCTCAAGATACCTGTGGTTCCCTGTGTGCTATTAACACAGAGCCGAGTCTGGCACGCAGAAGAAAACCACCAAGAACAAATCACCAATGCAACTTTCCATGGATTTCCTTCAGAGAGTCTCAACATGCCCTCTTCTCTCCATGGGACATTCCAGAAGAAAGTTTACATTAGAAGCGAAGCTGTGGGCCACAAGCCATTCCAGCTCCTTCTGGACAGTGTCTGAAGGGAACATAAATCTCTAGAGGCAGCCACGTTATTTTATTTCCTTCTTTTGATTATGCCTTGAAATTCTCCAGGCCAAGGACTCTGGCACCTCCTTGTCTCGTGTCATCAGTGGAGTTCTCTGGCCTGGATGCACGAGATTATGATACAATGGCCAGGGGGACAATGGGCACCGGGCGACTATATATAGGAATTCTGGGCTTGGTTGTCATGGAAGCAAATGGGAAAACAAACGCCTAATCCTGAAAATAAGGCCGAGGCCAAGCTTGAAGGAAACACACACTAAAAACTTCCTGTCATTCTGATGAGTGAAAACAAAACCTTGCCATATGATCAGGGAATAGATGAGGAAAACCCCCAAACCAAACAAAATGTTAGTCTTCAAAATGACAAGCACACAGCACGGCAGGCTCTCTTGTTGAGATGAGTGTCCCATCGTAGATTAAGTTCATTGAAAGGGTCTCGCAAAGGCCTGTTTAATGAAGCTTCGTGTCCTCATTCTCCCTGTATTTGGGGGGAATCCAGGCAAGTCTGCCCTAGGACAAAGAGGATTCCTGGACCTGAGATTCATTAAGTCCTATATGTGGGGACAAACCCATTTGTCTCTCAACACTTTTTCCCCAATAGCATCACCATCCACCAACCAATGAAATCAGATCAAATCCTTGACTCAGTGGGGGAAGCCCTGTTGGTCCAACTGCCTGAAAAGCTCAGTGCAAACGACACACTGTTCGCTGCATTGCTCTGGGCCAGGCCCCTGCGGTTGCCGGCGTAGACCCCAGGGCACAGCCTTCCTAACTGGCTTTCTAGTTCCAAGTTTCTTCTCCCTTAAGATTCCTTTCTTTTCTAAAAGCAAATGTGAGTGTGGGACCCGCCCATTCTTACAGGAGGAAGTCCAAGCTGAGACCTGGTGGCTCTCCATCTGCCCAGCCCCAGCCCCACTCCACACCCACTCCTCCCACGGCGCTGACCACGGCCACAGGGAAAGCTCTCAATGGCACTCCGGCTGCTTCCGTTCACGGCTTCTTTGCACATTCTTGCGAGGCCTTTCTTCTACTTTTCAGCCTGGCAAACTCTTACCATCTTTCAAAACTGCAGTCAGTTCACATTTACCACCACCACGGAGGAGATCTCTGATCTTTCTAGATGCGCATTCAATCCCTCTCTGAGCTCCCCCACGCGTTCTCATCAAGCTGCTGTGGGGCTCATTTATTTTACCTCCACCAGACTATGATCTCTTGCAAGCAGGACACCCATCTATCCAACCACATGTAACTTTTCACTTCACTTATTTAATTTTTAAAATTGATTTTAGAGAGAGGGGAAGGGAGAGACAGAAACATGGATGAGAGAGAAACTGATCGGCTGCCTCCTTCATGCCCGCCACTGGAGACTGAGTCTGCACCCTGGGCATGTGCCCTGACCTGGAACCGAACTGGTTACCTCCTATTGCATGGGACGACGCTCAACCCACTGAGAATTACACTAGCCGGGCCATATGTAACTTTAGAAGCTCATATCCCCCAGAACTCAGCTCAGGGCCTAGCCCAAAACATGTGGTCAATAAACATATTCCACAGATCCAAAGAGTTCAAACAGAAATAAAAGTGCTCTGGAAAACCCAGATTTAAAAGAAAACCCTAACTAACCAAGCGTTCCTCTCTCTCTCTGGATGCTGAGGTTAAGAGAGCCTTCCCACTGAAACACTGACCCACTTTTTAAATTGCCTGGAGAATGGCTTCTAGAACATTTGAGAATCTGAACAGAACAAAATTCATAACCCCTGGCCATCCAAAAAAGCCAAAAACGTAATTTCTGGTTTTGACCCTGAATCAACTCTGAAACGGATACTAGGCATCTGGTAGCTATGTAGAAATTTCTATGTACAACTGTCTCTCCCTCCTTCTTGTACCCACTGGTAGGCACAGATGCCTGTGCAATGCACAGGTGTAACAGGCGCCAGGTACCTGAATGCACCGTGACTTCCTTTAGTCACCTTCTAAGGCCATGAACATAGAGCCCTGGCGGACCTATGAGGAGGTCCTCGCGGATTCCTTTCAGATGTTCAGCACTGCACTCTCACTGTACACAAAGTTTTACCCGTTTTCCTCCGTCAGGAAAGCACTCATCCCGGATCTGTAGTGTTCAGACCATCCATTCTGCAGAACAACCTGTGGCAGCGCAAAAGCAGCGATGGCTTCACGTCGCCCAGCCCGTCAATGGAGAAGCAGAACACGCCCGGGGCGCCTGCAGGCCCCACTTTCCAAAACACGGTCCTGTCCTGCCACAGTCACGAGCGAGCATCGTAGGTCTATCCTTCTGCACTAAACAGTATTGGGGCCCAAAGTGCCTGTTCTTAAATATCCTCCTTGACACAGGCTGGGGATTTGTAGGGACACAAATGAATGTGCGGTGCCTTTTTCTAACGTTTTTGGGAGGAAGCTCGGTGGCATCTGGCATTGTTAATTCAGACGCTCTTACAATACCAAGTGCTTAATTCGCCCGTGACTCTTTTGAATTGAGTGATGAGGAAGTAAGGTTTCCTGCTGTTTGTTTAGATCGTATAGATGTCTTTACCGCACTGACAATCCAGGGAAAACCGTTGAGTACAAAGGCCTCTTTATATCAGTGACTTGGCCTCAACCGTAGAGAGCCTGCCAGCCACTTCAGGTGATAGTTGGAGCTTAGAAGCCATGGCCAAGGCCACAGTGCTTCCTCCTCAAGACCCAACCGGAAGGGAGATGCCTACGGACTGCAAGGAGATGGTGACAGCGCACGGTGCACTGTGGAAGTGCAGTGAGGGCCCAGATAGGGAGTCACTGTAGCGAGTTCTTAAAGATCAGACAATCGGGAGGAAAGAACACATGTGAGTGCACGCATGTATGTTTAGATACACAGACAGCTCTAAGTGATGACATGGAAAGCAGATGGGGAAGGCAATGGTCGGTCAGGAACGGGAACAAATAGCCACGCTTCAAAGCTGAGTTTCTCTACAACTGTCCCCCTGCAGTGGGAGTCTCTGAACCAACAGACCCAGTGGGTTGCGGGCCCTTTTTTCTTTTCTTTTCACCCATTCCCATGCAGGGTAAGAAACTCCTGGCAATGGGTTAAGCTATATATTTAATCACCATTAAACACTACATCAGTGATTTCAACCTTTTTCATCTCATGGCACACACAAATTAATTACTAAAATGCTGCGGCACACCTAAAAATATCAATAATAATAAAAGCGTAATATGCTAATTAGACCGGATGCCCTTCTGGATGAAGCCGGGGCTGCAAGGGAAGCCCGGGTCCTGGGTGCCTGCTGGTGGCCGGAGGGAAGCCCGGGTCCCAGGTGCTGGAGGGAAGCCTACGCCCCGGGTGCCCGAGGGAAGCTGGTGCTGGCAGTGGGTGGG
>NW_005354595.1:4030713-4049919 GCF_000412655.1 Myotis brandtii
TTGCCAATCTGACAAAAAAAAAAAGGTATAATTTTGATTCATTAACACCAGATAGCTATTGTTGACTTGGCTATTGTCTTTTTTTTTATTTGACAATCTCAGGGCAAAGAGGGCAGTGCCCTGACTAAATAGTCAGAAATTGCATGTTTTACAAATGCTTGCGGCACACCGGTGAGAATCACTGCACCAGGTTCTTCCTTTAGGGCAGTTCTTACTCCAAACTCACCCACAGGAATACTGCTCAGTGGCACTGGGCTCAGGTGTAGGGCGGAAGCCTCCAGGAAGCCAGAGGGGTCGGGAAGTGAGGCCCAGGTTCACCTTCTGCAGTCGCAGCCGGGTAGGTCTATGTCTAGCGATTGTCAGGTGCTTTTTACAAGGTCACTCGCTGACCTTCACCAGGACCTTAAGAAATGGAAATATGACATCCCACTATGCAGACAGGGACACAGGCATTTCTCAGCTCTCCTCCTCACCCTGTGGAGACTCTCAGCTATGCGGACCTCTGGTTCCTCACCTGCAGAATGGAGACAATAACACTGGCAACTCCCCAGGTGCTGTGGGGAGTCTAGGAGACCAGGTGTGAAGCACAGTGCCTGGCACACAGGCTTGAAGGGTCTCAGTGCCACAGGTGTTAAAGCCTACGCCGCACAATTTTGCACCGAATTATAAATTGCCTTTTGGCGTTGGCGTTTCCTACAGATGAAAGAACTTGGTCCCTTTGCTGGACAGCAGGATGGAGAGGCGCAGCATCTCTTACGCTGCTCTGAACAGATGCAGCGAGCGTTCCTCCCGGCGGCGGGCTCGCGGCAGGTGCACGGCAGCTAGTGTTTGACTGATTGATTCTGGGCAAAGCCAACTGCACTGCTACTTCTGGCAACAACTCGCCAGCTTATCCCGCAAGTGGAGGTGGCTGCAAAGGGGAGGGGACTGGCTGTGAGACCGGGATTCAGCTCAAAGGCAGGCTCGACCCGAATGACACCCCAGATTCAATGAGTCACCTCCATTTTGTTGGGTAACAATGAGCACAGAATGGCCCCAAGTCAACCTGCTACAAAAGGGCTGGTGAGAGCACATTCAATTCTCAAACTTTACAGGCTTTTTTGGGCAACCATTCTGAGGTCTACAGTATTTCCCTTTAAATTTCTTTCAAGATCACCTCCAGCTTTCGAGCAAGGTAACTGGATATCGGACTAGCAGTTGTGTCAATCACCCCATCTCAATGACCCTCTCCCACCCCAGCTGACCCTGCAGCCCTGTCCTTTCCTCCCCTTCCCCTTGTTCTCTTTCTCTTGACAGCACATCTTACCACCTGATCTGATATGTACTGGACGACTGTCTGGTTTTCCACACTATCTATGAGGGATTTGCACGGATTTTTGTTCACAACGGATGAGGGCATTTAAACCTTTTGTACGCCATAAGCGTCTATAGGCACAAGGATGGTTTCCGTTTGGGGCGCGTGGCAGTGAACTGGTTAGACTCAGCTGAGCATGAAGCATTTCCCCAATGCTCAGTATGAGAAACTCAGGGTCTATGCCTTACACCTGCCTTGTAAGTCTATGTGACTGCCGTGGCCAGTGTGGCACCACAAACACCAGCACTCAAGACTAGATTCAGCCACTCAAAGAACCCGTCTGACTGCCTGTGGCGTGCAAGGTAACCCAAAAGTTAAACGGTGGCCTCTGTCTTTAAGACTGGTGGTCTGGGGGGAGATGGACAGACAGTTACAACAGAGTGTGATCAGTGCTATGATCCCAATAGGAGCTCAAAGATCTGCAGGAGCAAAAAGGCGGCCCCCTGGTCAGACAGGAAGACCGGGAAGGCCTCTGGAGGAGATGGGATTCCGGTTTCCAAGGACGAGTAGGAATCAGTCAAGTGCATGAAGTAGTGAGGAGGGTGCCGTGGAGAAGCGTGATCCAAGAAGAAGGAAGAGCAGGCCTGGAGTGGGAGACGGCAGGACGGTAGGGACAGGGCATCGGCGTGGCTGCAGCGCAGTACACCGGAGGGAAGGAGGGTGAGAATGATCTCAGAGAAGCGTGGGGTCCAAATACCAGCCTTCCATGCTGAGCGTGAAATTTATTCTGATGGCAAAACAGCCAGCCACTGGAGGCGAGACAGAGGCCGCACGTTTTTACCTTTTCTGTGCCCATAAACTGCACCCATAGCCTCGACCAGCTCCCTCTCAGAGGGCAAAGCAGCTTAGTGTAAGGGAATTTCCACGGTGAAGAAAACAACCAGCAGCATGACCCCGTTGACGACAAATGTCAGCAGACCACGATTCCACACTTGGTTTTGTAAAGTAGCAAACACCAATGTAGGACCTTTTCTCCTCTGGGTTTTACTAGGAGGTTGGAGCTGTCCCTTTGAAATCCAGTGCCTGCCCTAGTTGGTTTGGCTCGGTGATAGAGCGTCAGCCTACAGACTAAAGGGTCCTGGGTTCGATTCCAGCCAAGGGCACATGCCTGGGTTGTGGGCTAGATCCCCAGTAGGGGGCATGCAGGAGGCAGCCGGTCAATGATTCTCTCTCATCATTGATGTTTCTATCTCTCTCTCCCTCTCCTTTCCTCTCTGAAATCAATAAAGAAATATATACATATACAAAAGCATTTGGACTGAAGGGTCCTGGGATCGATTCCAGTCAAGGGCATGTACCTCAGTTGCAGGTTCCACCATGGCCCTGGTTGGGGCCACTGCAGGAGGCAACCAATTGATGTGTCTCTCTCACATCAATGTTTCTCTTTCTCTGTCTCTCCCCATCCTTTCCACTCTCTCTAAAATAAAAAGAAAGAAATTCAGTTCCTACTGTGTCTACTGAACGCACTACACTTACAGCTGGAATAGATTACGGCCCCAACCAGGGGAAGGGAAGATGGAAACTCAGTCAGCTACCTTGTCTGCTCCCCACCAAGCCTTCATGTGGGGAAAAAATGACAAGCAAGCACAGGAAACCAAGTGGTATGTCCATGTGCTGGCAAACACCAAAAACATGCAGGCGTCAGCCAAGATCCCATGGTCTGTTTTCCAAATACAGGGCCTCAGCAACTTCCCAAATGTTTCTAGATCTGAATTTTACTCCCGAGCTTTCACACCCATGTGCCAACCCAAGGACAACACATTTCGTGGGCTCATTTAGATGCAACTCAATGGTCCAAATTTTATCTTGTAAAGCGATTCAATATCCATCTGGATTCATTAGCTTTTTATGAATGGTTTGTTTGATCATCACCAATGTTTTATCGGTTGCGTGTTAGGAAGCTGACAGACACAAAGGTCACCAGATCGTGTATTTCATGAGTTCCCAGGGCATCAGGGGAGAGAACAACAATACACACTAACATGAGCACTCAAAGAAAGGAGCGAATGCCCACGGGCATCTCTATCTGTTTTTAGCAGAGTGGCCAGAAGACAATGGGGCTCTGGAATCAGGAAAAAAATTCAAATCTTGATTTACTGCTTTACACTGTTGTAATGACTATTTACAGGACACAACTTACTTTCATTTTACATTTGTAGGAACGTCTACTCTAAGAAGGAAGCGGCCCTGGGCCAGAAGGTTAGAATAGAATGATGAGCAGGACAAAACCCTAAACCTAATGAGCTTCCTTTCTGGCAGAATGGACCCCATGTCCCCAGGGGAGGCAGGGCACAGCACAGTGGGGCAGGGACGTTATGAGAATCATCATGGGAGCGAAGGCATCAGCACGTGGCTTTGAAGGACAAATAGGGTCTGGACATGTGGAAACGGAGCCCAGGAGGGGCATGGGGAACGATGGGTTGGAGTTGACAGGCATGTAGAGCTGGTAAAGACTCTTGAATAGAAAAGTGGGCAGAGGACCTGAAAATATACCTCTCCCAAGAAGACAGACAAACTGCCAATAGATATATGAAAAGATGTTCCACCTTACTGGCAATCAGGGAAATGCAAATTAAAACTACAATGAGATACTACCTTACACCAGTTAGAGTGGCCGCTATCAACAAGACAAGCAACAACAAGTGTTGGAGAGGTTGTGGAAAAAAGGGACCCCTTGTTCACTGTGGGTGGGAATGTAGACTGGTACAACCACTATGGAAAGGAGTCTGGCGATTCCTCAAAAAATTAAAAATAGAGCTACCATATGATCCTACAACCCCACTCCTGGGTATATACCCAAAAAGCTAGAAATCATTTATACACAAAGATATATGCACCCCTATGTTCACTGCAGCATTATTCCTCGTGGCCAAGAGTTGGAAACAGCCAAAGTGCCCTGCGATAGAGGACTGGATAAAGAAGATGTGGTATATACCGTATACACAATGGAGTACTACACGGCCATAAGAAAGGATGAAATAGCGTCATTTACAACAACATGGACGGACCTTGAGAACATTATGCGAAGTGAAATAAGTCAAACAGAAAAAGCTAAGAACTACATGATTTCACGCATGTGTGGATATAAAACTGAAACTCATGAACACAAACAGGAGTGTGGTGGCTGCCAGAGGGAGGGGGGTGGCGGAAGAAAGGGATCCTAATATGAGGCGACAGGAGGAGATTTGACTTTGGGTGGTGGGCACATGGTCCTATATACAGATTTTATAAATTAGTAATCCAGGCATGAAACCTGTATGTTCATGTTGACTAATGTCACCCCAATAAAAACTAAAGAAAAGAAAAAGACTCTTGAATAGGAGAATGGTATGACTCTTAACCTTGCCTAGGGACTGAAGGGAAGCGTTTGCAGATGGGGTGAATATGGTAATGGCTCAGGCAAAAGATGGGGACGGGAAGGAGGGGATAAATTTGCGAGGAAGTGAGGAGATGGGAACAACTGGGCTGACCAGGCAACCGACCGGCTGATGGAAGGCGGGTCCAAGGAGACCTGAAGACTCAGAGGATCCCAGGTGGGCACAGGAAGTTCGGGAGGAAGTCACTGAGTTCCAGTTTAGAACCTTTGACGTAAAGGCCGAGTGAGGCCTGCAGGTGGAGAAAGGGAGAAGCATATGCAATAAAGGGTCTGGGACTTAAGCTGAGAGGCGAGGGCCGGAGGTCGAGACTCTGGTATCATCAGACGAGCATGGATCCATGTGCATGTGAAGGGGGAGCAGAGGAGAGGACGGGGGCCCCAACCAGTCACGTGACGGCAGCTGGAGGAAGAGCGCTGAGAACAAGGTAAAGAGATGGTATTGCCAGAGGACAGCCCCTAACACACGCAGGCCCCAAACCAAGGGAGGAGGAGTTCCTTGGGAGGAAGGTCAGCAGTTTTAAATGCCACGGACAAAAAAAGATGAGGCAGGAGCAAAGGCCATGGACTTATTTGTCTGAAGTCGCGGTCAATCCTCAGGGAAGCCACTTCATTAAGTGGTGGGGCCAGAGTCCCATGGCGAGGGACTCCAGAGAAGGAGAGGGGGCAAGGGGAGGCGGCGGCAGGTGCAAACAGGCAAAGAATGTCTCCTTCCCAGGGAAAACGCCCCTGGAGGTTGCCGATGGGAGGCCACTGCATCAAGTGCCAATGCCGAAGGCACAAGACAGATGCCAGCAGTTCAAGGCAAGAATGAGTGGCAAGTAAAGGTCCCTTTAAGAGATTTGGAGACAAAAACTGAAATTGCAGGAACAGGATGACCAAAGGTCCTATCCAAGAACGGTTGTAATAGTTAAAACACAAAACACTTTCCTGGGGCTCCTATAGCTTCTTTTTTTTAGACTCTCCAGGGGAAAAATAACACCTCTAAGAACTGAGGTTTGGGGAAGCAGTGTGACGTAGGACATAGCACTTTGGAGCCGGGCAATGTGCACCTTAACTGCAACTCTGACAGAGGGCGACTGTGGCCTTTTTAAGCCCGTTTCCCCCTCGCTCCTTGCAGAACATTTGGTCCTGCCCAAAACGTCCACTGAGACACTTGGTCCACACCCAGAGGTCCTTGATATTTGGGCCTGTCCAAAATGCCCAGGGACACATTTGGTCCATGTCAAAATGTCCTTGACGCGTAAACCCTGGTCTTCTGCAAGATTCGAACCCGGACCCACCCACCCAACCCCATGGGCCATGGCCAGAGAGGCTCCTGAGGCAAGGAGAGTTCTTGGCATACGGCCACAGTACAATTATTGGGCCCATAAAACCTAATAGCGCTTTTTATTTATTAACCCTATAAACCAAAAGTAGGTATAAACCTGATGGGCTATTTGAACCCAGAGATGTTTTCTAAGCATGCATAGAAGGTCCTGTCTCATGGGATGTTTATGTTTAATCATCCAAGATTTTTAATTAATTCATTCATTAACGAGGGAGCCAGTAAGATGTCACAACTGGTCAGAGAAGATTTTTTTTTAAAACCACGTGTTTATAGGAAGTAAAGGAAGCTTAAATGAGTTTACGCACAGATGCAAAAACTTCTCTCTCCACAGGCAACGATCAATTGCACTCTAACAGACACAACAAATTTGTAATATGGGAAGAACCATTTGCATTAACATCACTTTTCTACAACTTAAAGGGCTGTCAAATAGCTCGACGAGAATGAAAGGTGGGCGAACTGATCAAGACACCCACAAATATAGATCTATGTCCATTTTAAAGGTTTTTTATTATAATTTTTCCTAACAGAGCTATTAAAAAAATAAGACAACAGGCAGAAAAATGGAGCCACTTCTGCTAAGTCCCACATCGCCAAACTGAGATTTAATTTCATTAGTTCCAGCTCTCCCAGAAATGGAATCTTCCACCTGTCAATCAGCAATGTCCTGAGCAGCACCAGTGGGAAATCTGCCTGACAGACCCGTCGCCCCGCAAAGAAGTAACTCTGCAATGACTAACCCCTTCTTCTGCCCAGTGTAACATCCCGTTCCTGGTCCCTCCGGCCTGCAAGTCCTCCGTTGTGTACAGCTCCTCAGAGCTCCTTTCGGATAGACTAGACACCAACTAATTGATCAACCGCTGAATAAAGCCAATAAGAGCTTTAAAATGTACTCAGTTGAATCAGTTGAAATTTTTTTTTTTTAACAGAGTTAAGAAGTAGGTTAAGCCAATAACGAATTAGTTACTAGATCAATACTAAGTACTTTCTACGGTTTACGGGACAGACCGGGATGGGAAAAGTGGAGCATCTCTTTCACGTCTGAACGAGGCACTTAAAATGTTGGTTACGGAGCTACGGAAGGTGCCTTCTCTTTCTGCTACCTCCAGGCGTTTTCCCCTAAGAATGCTCGGGTCCACCAATTCAGAGCTATGAATGCCCTCAACTAGGGAAGGCGATTGGTCTGGTGTAATCAAACAGCAATAGCAAGCGGCCTGCAGGGTCCTGGCAATTTCCAAAGAGTTTTCGAAGCGTCACTGAGAGACGGTCTGTGAATGGCCCCGTAGTTGGGTGTAAGGCATTTCAATGCCATGGGAGGTGCCAACAACAGACCAGGAGCACACCTTCCCCTTGAGCAGCTCAAAGGCGAAGGTTTTGTAGGAAAAGGGGGGTGGTAAGGAGAGAGTGGCAGGGAGGGAACAGTTACCCCTTAGTTTTCAGTGAAAAAACAAAACACACACATACACTCTTGATCATCACCACCAGCAGCTTCAACAGTAGCAGATTCACAGACTGAAACCCTTTACAAAGCCTGACGCGGCCATAAAATCAGGGGAATCGTTCTGAATGCATCTGCTTACTTCAGATGACATGATATGGGGAATAAAAGGAACCAATCGAAACGTTTTAAATGTGCTTCGCTGGACCATTTCCAGTCATCTTCAGACAAGTTTCTTAACTTCTAATGAAGTAAACAAAATGACCACACACTTTATGAGAACGCGAATCTCTGCAGCATATTTTGAATCCATCCAGTAAGATTAAAAACATACCTTTGCTGTTTCCAACGACTTCACTCATTTGTTGTTACAGTCTGATGTCTCCTGATACATGTGGTCAATCCTTAGCTCTGATCTAGAGCCCAGTATTTGGTCAGGAATGTAATCTCTTAAAAATTACAACATCGTCCCGAAGGGAAAACGGGGGCGTGCTTTACGTTACTGCATTTCATTACGAGAGTTCCCAGAACGCCCTGGGTAAAAAGCAGAGCGTTCGTACAAAAAAAAACACAAACAGATCCCTGATTCTTAGATTGGGAAATAATTAGGTGGCTTTTGAAGTGAAAAGTGACTTTGCAAGATTATAAAATACTCATTCGGTTATTCTGCCAGCTGCTGGGTTTTACACAGGTTGCTGACCGGCTTCATGCGACTGTTGTGTTCAATGAAATGAAACAATGTAAGTCAGTCGGAAGATTAGCAATAACTGATAGTTAGTGTAAAATGCGTATGAATTAATGTCAATAACAATAACACGAAGGGCGTCTGATACTGGGGCTATCGATGCTTTACACCCATTAGGACATCAAGTGCTGCGGAGTTTCCTATGTGGGTGGTTTCAAATTAGCCCCAAAGGTAAAAAACATTTAGATGATCAGGGCTCCAGATAAAGTATCGCTTCCCAAACACGGAATTATTTTAGACTCCTAAGAAACAGCTCCCGATGTAAAGAGATTTCATTCAGCTTCCAACACAATATTGAAATTTTCTTCCTTTTTCATTAAAAAAAAAAAAATCCTCATCAACCTCTGGTTGATGACAAATTTTCATAAACTAACAAGAAATCTGCTCCTACTATACTACTTTAATAATATCAACTATTTCTGCAGTAATTGAGAATATGAAAGCATTTCTGCATGTCTTTTCATTTGATCCTGGAAATAACCCCATAAAGTAGGCATCGCTTTTTTACACATTAGACATTGAGGCTCAGAGAAGGGGAAGGGCTTGTCTCTGCACTCACTCAACGCGGGTGCTGCCGGGACCCCCACCTAAGGCTGCCCAGGCCGGGCAGTTCGTGGCCTGCCACGTGGGTGGTGTTTCCTGGACTGGGGCCTGCAGCCGCTCTCAAGCCAAACCTCAACCTCGGGGGTCCAACATCTCCTGTGCAGACTATGGAGGAAAGATGATCCATACAGAGACAAGTTTTGAAAAGACCACTTGCCCCTAATTTTCACTAGCTCCACTTGGGTGAAACGGTTTCTCCTGGCATCTGCTCAACCAAAACAAACCCAACGATACACAGGAAGTCCCGCTTGAGGCCAGTCCTGCAGCGGGACTCCAGGATTCCACAGGGGGAAAAGGGTTACGAGTGGAGGAAGTGGTTCCATGGAACACTTGGATGCTTCCCCAGTGAGAGTGCCCCAGGGAAGCCGCCGCCACCAGAGCTCAGAAGGGCTTGTTGTGTCGTCCAATGTAGCAGCCCTGTTGCTGCTGTCAATTCCCCCCACTCCCCTTCCGACGCAGGAAGCCAGGGGCACAGGTGCTGCTCCACCTGAGTGGGTGCTGCTCCACCTAGGTGGGAGCTGGTGCTGTGGGCCTGGGCGGGTCTCGGCACTTCCTAACTCCCTCTGGCCTTAGGTGGCCAGCTCCAGCAGCCCCCTCCTTTCACTGGGATGATGACGATCAGTATAAAACCACCTCCAATTTGCTCCATGTATTACAGTTTTAAAAGTTCTGAAGTACTGTTTTTGTCATCCCCCAATTTTGGTAATATATAAGTAAATAAATAGGAAGTAAATCAACAAACAAACCGTAAGCCTGCCCTGGACTTACAGAGGACCACCGTCCCTCCACCCTGCAGTTCTCACACTCCTTCCTGCTCCGGCAACACACAACGGGTGGTCATCTATGTACTCAGCACTCTTCCATCGGCATGCTGTGATTTAGATAATAGCTCAGAAAGTTAGGAGGGAAATATAGTGAAAAGTACTGTAAACATGTTTATTTTTTAAAAGCTAGAGGGATAGCCCTAGCCAGGTGGCTCAGTTGGTTGGAGCATCGTCCTGTACACCAAAAGGTTGCAGGTTCTATTCCCAGTCAGGGCACATACCTAGGTTGCAGGTTCGATCCCTGGTCGAGGCACGTACAGAAGGCAACCGACTGATGTTTCTCTCTGACATCGATGTTTCTCTGTTTCTCTCTCTTTCTCTCTCTAAAAAAAAAAAAAGAAAAGAAAAACCAATAAACATATCCTCTAATGCAGATTTTTTAAAAACCTACAGGATAGAGGCATACTAATGAAGCCATTTGGGAAAAAATAAATTAAAGAGAAAAAATAAATCTATCTTTTTATTTAAGTATCGAATTTTATTTTTAAAGAGTTAGTCTTACATTATGTAGGTAACATAACCAAGATGCAACAGTATACTGTGGATGTATTAGCAGAAATGGTTTTATTTTACTGCTACCATAACAATATACAGAATTTACTGATTTAAATGCGTTAGTTGAGAATTTTATTTACACTTTACTGTCCGCTTCTGATTTAGTTATCATGATTATTGTTTTTTTCTGAAAGACATGTTGGTGGCTTTTTCCCTGATTGCATGCAAGGAAGATGTGGATTTCTTCATCTTTCCTTCTCCATATTCTTAATTAAAAACTTACCCATGGGCAAAATTTTAAAATACTGTAAAACTGGAGTAACTGAAATAGCAACTCACAAGTACAATAATTTGTGATCGCCACAGCTATTACCCATCTAGCTCCTCACTCCCTTTCTTTGCTATCAGCAACAATCTGCAAATTCTAGCATCCAATGTGGCTCCATTTCTATCTCTTTCACGCTAGAACAGTGGTTCTCAACCTGTGGGTCGCGACCCCTTTGGGGATCGAACGACCCTTTCACAGGGGTCGCCTAAGACCATCGGAAAACACATATATAATTACATATTGTTTTTGTGATTAATCACTATGCATTAATTATGTTCAATTTGTAACAATGAAATTGGGGGTCACCACAACATGAGGAACTGTATTAAAGGGTTGCGGCATTAGGAAGGTTGAGAACCACTGCTCTAGAAGGTACCTTGGAATACTTATAAAACTGACTTTCGAGAGGGATAAATCTGAATCAGCTCAAATTTATTTTAAAAAGCAAACCAGATCTGTGGTTAACAAGGATAATCCTGAAAACGGATCGGAAAAGCTTAACACTGAGCTAGGAAGATGGCTAAAACCAGAAGTGCAGAGCGAGTGCCGATCAGGGCTGGGGCCTGGCAAGTTGTAAAGGAGAGGACGAGGAAGTCAGGGTCCCAAGGATGCTGGGGAAAACCCCTCTGACGCAGCTGCCTCCAGCGTCTGGGTGGGAGAGGGGGGTGGGGTAGAGGTCAGAGGGAACTGAAGAGTTGGAGATGCAGGAGGTGGAGCGATTATAGGCAATTTAGCCACCAGTGAATGGCAGTCGGTGTAGAGTTAGGAAGGAGGTATATGTCTAGCTGAAGAGACCAAGTACAGTCATCCCTCAGTATCTGTGGGCATTTGTTCCAGGGCGGTGGCAGATGCCAAAATCTGCCGATGCTCTAGTCCCTTGTATACAATGGCACAGAACAATGCATCCACGGATTCCCAACCATGGATAGAAAATACGGTTTTCCACCTACAGTTGGTTGAATCCATGGATGGGAAACCTGGAAATACAGAAGGCCAATTGTACATTTACTGAAAAAAAAGAAAGAAAATCCACGTGTAAAGGGAGCCAAGCAGTCCAAAACCGTATTGTTCAAGGGTTAACTCCATTTGCTGGGTCATTACCACTGAGTCTAGTATTGGAATTCCAGAGCCCGATGGTCACGGCTGGAGTGAAAGGGCCGACTGTGAGACTGGCACTGCGTTCACTGAGAAAGGTAAAAGAACATTCCAGAAGGTAAGGAGGAGGAAATAAGCAGAGAGCAAGTGTCTGAAAAGGGAAGTGGAAATATTCTCAAGTGGTGGCAGAAAGTAAGGAATGCGCCCCCTCCTCTTGGCTGCATGGAAGAACGGGAGCATTAGTCACTTTGGTTGCAAAAAGCTGAAAGGGATATGGTGTTGCCATCGGGGATGGGGCGGGGGGTGGGGGGTGGGAGGTGTGTGGTCAAAGTTACCTAGAGGAGAGAGGTGTGATCAAGGACTTAGGCAACAGTGAAGGACTGCACATCACGGTATCCAGGCAGCCCCAATCCACTGGCTTTCCCCAGACACTGATGACACACCTGAGCCCCCAGGGGCTGAAATTCTCAGGCTTTGTCACACTTAAACTACTGTTCTGTCGGTTCTCTGTGGGTGTGGTTCATTTTGCTGCCCCAATTCAAGTCCAGGAATATTTGTTGAACGGCCTGCCAGGTGCTAGGGCTCTGAAACAGCCCTGGACCTCAGAGAGCACACAGTTTAGGTGGGGAGACAGATAGGAGAACTGCCAATTATAAGACTGCTTGGCACGACTAGCCATGGAAGTGAATGCAAAGGCCAGAAGCCACCCACCCTATTTCATATTTATCCCCTCGCAAAATCTCATTTTCAGCTCATTACTCTGAACAGTCTAGACAGTCTGTAATCCTGATTTTGTCATGTAACTTATAGAACATTTGCCAATATTTTCAAGTGTATTAAGTCTGAAGCAGTAAGAAAAGACATTTTACTTAAGTAATTTTTAAGGAGATGAATGAGCCTTAAAATGAAATAAATTAGTGAATTCTCACCTTAAACATAGGCATCACATACACAAAAATACAAGCCTTTAAGGACTCAATATCTATTATCTGAAGAGGAATCGTTTGTTTTGAGATATGGAGCCCCATGTTTTAAAACTACAGTGAGTCCAATAGTGAGAGAACTTTTCAAGTGAGAGCAAAAACATGAACAAATTAGTCTGTGTATTACAGTCCCAGTTTTTTTTTTTAAAAAAAGACAGACCCAGTGTGTGTATGCATAAAAGACATCTAGGTGACTCCGGGGCACACTGTTACTAGGGATTATGGTGGATGCTCAGAGAGAGCCTGGCATTATGGGTGGCCCTTACATTTTATTAGGCATTGCCATAGAGCTGTTCTTTAATCACGAACGGGTATTACTTTTCTAATCAGAAGGAAAATCTATGCAAGCATCTTAAAAGGGGTAACTACCACCCATGACTATTTTTTTGTCTCTTTTGTTTACTTTTAATAGACTTCATTTTTTAGAGCAACTTTAGGTTCACAATAATATTGAGCAGAAGGTGCAGAAATTTCGCATAGATCCCGTGTCCCCCCACATGCACAGCCTCCCCCGTTATCAGCATCCACACCAAAGTGGTATATTTGTTACAACTGATGAACCTACATTGACACATCATCACCCAAAGTTCACAGTTTACATTAGAGTTCTTGATGTTGTACATTCTATGGGTTTGAACAAATGTGTAATGACATATATTCGTCATTATAATGTCATACAAGGAAATCTATGCTCCCCAAATGCTCCTCCTTTTCATTCCTCCCCCAAACCTCCTGGCAACCACTACTTTTTTTTTTTACTGTCTATAGTTTTGCCTTTTCCAGAATGTCATACAGATGAATTCATTCTTGAAGACCTATGGATACCAGCTCAAAAGTACCCCACGACCTCTTAAAGCAATAGGCACCTTGCTGCTGGTCTTCCTTGTTCAGCCAGCTTAACAAACCTAAAGGCTTCTTCCTGGTACTAAGTACCCTGTCTGGCTCTACCTCTCCTCACCTTGCCCCCCCCCCCCCTGTCCTCCCACTAACTTCCCTACACACCCACCCCTCTAGCCAGACTGGTCTCCTTGCTGTTTCAAGATCCCTTCTTCTATAAGTTCGCTCACTTCTGATACTCCTTCCACCTGTTATGGACTTCTTCTGGCCCTGTAAAAATCCCACTCACCCGCCAAGGCCCAGCCCGAGCTCCACCTCTTCCAAGAAGCCCTCCGGGACTCATCAATCCCTTTTCTTCTCCAAGGTTACAATTATTAAAATCCAAATGCACAATTTCTCACTTCAGTCTACTCTGCTCTTACAACTTAACACCATCTGTAGGTCTATTAACTTAAGCTCTAGAATATCAACCCACAATAAAAACTTGGCTTTCACTTCCTAAGGAAAATTCCAGGATGCCCAAACATAAAAGACGAGGCTGTGCCCTAGTCGCTATGGATCACCTATGGGTGTGTACTTCTGCTGAGCGTCTTCCATGAGATGGCACAAAAACTCCCAACACGGCTTTGGATTTAGACCAGCTCCACCACATACATGTTTCGTGATCTTTGGACTCATCATTTCATTCCTCAGAGGCTCGGTTTCCTTCTCTATTAAATGTGACTGATAATTTGTACCTCCGATTTATAAGACATACTGATCCAGATGACAAATTTAAGGCAATCGGCAGAATTAAAAAACAAAACAAAACAATGCTTAGTTTTATCACTCAGGGATTCAACAGACGCAGCATTCCTATAATAAACCAGAATGGATGAGTTTCACTCTGGTCGAGGAGGAAAAAATAACTAGCAATGCCAAAAATATCAAGGCCTAGATGAAGGGTTGAGAAGGTCCTGCTCTGCTTCATGTGGCTGTCCCTGCAGCTTTGCAGGGCTCACGGCGCATGAAAATAAAGATGACATAAGGAGCGTGGCTTGCACAAGTCGTCTAAGAATATGCTGTGCTCCCAGGAAGCTGAAGAACCTAGCCCCAGGATGACTTCTCGGACAGCAATGTCCTGGTAACTAAAACCTTAGCCCGCCCTGCACTCTGGGCCAAACATGCCCTCTGGGTTGAGCCTGATGACTCTGAAACTGCTTGCAAAGGAGAAAAGCCCGAAAGGCAGGAGCCTCTCTCTTTCTGGGCGTAAACAGTGAGGGACTGAACCCAGCAAAAGGCAAGCAGATCCTCCTACCTGAACTTTGGCCATTCTTTCACCTCGCTGTTTTTATTTAACCACCACCAGTGGGGTTTTTCCATAGGGTATTATTTAGGATTATGAATGCGTTAACAATGAAATGTGTACATGATTTGGACATGCTTTTCTGGGCGATACCATAAAACCTCAGGTGACTTATTTTAAAAAATAAATGATAGTTATTTCTAAAAGGCTATTTCTGGCATCTTCTTCTCATCTCAGCACTTAAAAGAAATTCTTTTGATGTTTCTCTCTCATCGATGTTTCTATCTCTCTATCCCTCTCTCTCTCTAAAAATCAATAAAAGCATTTTGAAAAAACCTTTACACACAGTCAGTCATCTTGCCCAGGACACTGCCACTCCTGCAGGAAGGCCGTGCCAGGGTCTATACCTGTCAGTGACAGCTCCTGCACGCTAGCTCTCCTGAATCCAAACCTCCTTTCTGCTCGTGTAAAACCCTCTAATGCAGAACAGTATTTGAAAGTGAGAAGAGGACCAGGAAGTCATAAGAAGTCTCAAGAAAATGGAGGAATTTCATACAAATATAATTGAGCTAAATGATCTAGCTCCAGTGCCAGGGAAAGAAAATTCGAGGGGAGGGCAATGAGAAGACAAGCGAACATTCTTTCCAAAAAGAACCGAGATTAGTCATTTAGATGAGTTGATTAACAACTGAATATATTTTCTGCTAAAGAATAGATTTCTTCTCCCTTTTAGCCACTTCCCATAACTGGGGTTCTAGAACACTTAAACGTAACCTTCAAGCAGGAGATGCAAACTATCAGACGTGGAATTATGAAGCAAACGCTAGTGTTGCTAGAAACTAGCTCTGAATGACTTGGGTAGTATAGGCTTATATTTCTTTTAAGTAGAGGGAGAGACAGAAACATCAATGATGCCCTTCACCGGAATCGAACCTGGAACCCTTCAGTCCACAGGCCGATGCCCTATCCACCGGCTAAAGCTATGCTTATATTTCTGATGAACAAATGTTTTTCTTGGCATGGGAAGAGGGAGATGGTTAGTTGACTAAGTTCCCAGGACATGGAAAGCTTACACTTGCAATGTTTTTTAATCCTTGGCACATGAAACTGTGGCTAATTCAAAAAGCCCCAGAAATCTCAGGCAGGTGGGTTTCTTGGGAAGGAGAGATAACGTGATATTCAATGTCAGGGTGGTGGCCACTGTGGAGGCTTCCTATTTGCTGTTGAAGACAGATTCTAATAAGGCAACCTCTGAAGACGTCTGGGCGTCTAACAGAGGATGCAGAGTCACCTGTGCCACTTTGCGCCACTGCAGTTACCAACTCGAAGTCTTTAGAACAGAAATGCCATCTTCACAATAAGCATGAAAATAAACTCCAGATCACATTTTAATGTAGAAATTCGGGTATCGAGAAGGGGAGGTTAGCATTCTCCGGTCAGATAATTTGGAGATCAGCAGAACCCATTAAACGTCTTGGTCTGGCCATTAAAATGATGCCTCGTAGCCTATGTGCTCTGAACGATGTACATCTTTGTACTTTACACAACTATTCACTCGAGACTTTCCATTTCATTATGGTCATTTTTAGAGAAACCACCTCTTCTTTCTCTCACCCCAAGAGAAATCTGGTTGCAGTGGGCACCTGTGTGGAAGGTCTGATGCCCTTGCAACTAATTGGCTCCTTGTAAAGGCTGAGTTTTCGGTCTGACCTATTTAGAAGTCGGAAAAGCTTCTCTTTGAAAAGCAGGCACTTCAGATCTTGATTTTTAAGTGTCTAGTGTTGCTAGAGTCAAGGTTAAATGAGTTTGTAGTTTGGCGCTAGACACAACATAATTCTTAGAAAACAGTTTCTCTTAAGCTTAAATGTAATTTACATGCTAACGCTTCCCTACATACATAAAATAAAGAACATATTCAGGTCGAGTTACATGTTGAGTGACACCTAAGAGTGGTCCACATGTGCCCAGCCAGTGTACCTCAGTGGTTGAGAGTCGACCTATGAACCAGGAGGTCACAGTTCAATTCCGGTCAGGGCATATGCCTGGGTTGCAGGCTCAATCCTCAGTAGGGGGCGTGCAGGAGGCAGCTGATACATGATTCTCTCTCATCACTGATGTTTCTAAGTCTCTCTTCCTCTCCCTCCTTCTCTGAAATCAATAAGAAAATCTATATACATAAAAAGGCTAATATGCTAAGTGTCCCTCCGCCCGTCCCACCGGTCACTATGATGTGACCACCAGGAGATGCTCAACACAGGAGCTGCCGAGTGACAGTGACTTGGCAGCGGTGGTTCTTGGGTGATGCACCCTGAAACCAGAGAGGAGGGAGCCCAATTCCTTGCGGGGCCACAAGATTCCACCTGGGGCCGTGTGTTATGTTGTTGCTGGGGCACTGTCGGCCCCAAATCTGGTTTACTGCACACTTGCATTCCACACCCTGTACAACAGCAACTTTGCAGAGTGCCCTCTTGCACTCCGGGACCCCTCGGGGGATGTCGGAGAGCCCGTTTTGGCCTGATCCCCACAGGCCAGGCCGAGGGACCCCACCTGCCAGAGGGACCCCGCTCACTGCAGATGCCCTTCGAGCCACAGCGCCACTCCAGGTACGGCCAGATGGGGAGGGACCATGGGAGGTTGGCTCCAGGGTGTGTTCTGCCGTCTGGTCCAGTCCCGCCCTGCTGGTTACCTTCTAATTAATTTCCTTTCAATGTGCACGAATCCGTGCACCAGGTAACTAGTTTATTATAAAAAGGGAGTAGTGCCCATGTTAAATATAAAGGTCTATAATGACATTTATTAAAGATGGGACTAGTTTCGTGGGTATCACTGTACTTTTTCCCCCCTCCAATCATCTTTGGCAAAGGTCAGTGACACACTGCCCAGGGGCTGAATGTGGCCTCCCTGTCTGTGCATGAAGTTTTACTGGAACGCCACCACGCCGTGTTTACGGCAGCTTTCACATACAGTCCCAGCTGAGTTGCTGTAACACGGACCGTGCGGCTCACAGAGCTGAAAATATTTTCTATCTGACCCTGTACAGAAAAAGTTTTCCAATCCTTGACTTAGGATTTGCAGAAATTGACCAGGATAAATCTCATAAAACAGCTCTCCTTCTAATCAATATATTAAATTAAAATCCCAGTGGGTAAAATTGTCAGGCAGAATCGGAAATTTCATTAATCTATCCGTTTTGTTGTTCAGTTTCACGCAAGAGTTCCTACGAATGTGGACTGAACTGCAACCAAACACTGTAGGTTTTTGGACAGAGACAGACAACAAGAGAGCCTGTTCCAGGGCCAATGACCGTGTGCATTTGCTCCAAGAAGGGGCTCTGCTCCCAGGTGACCACACTGGCAGTGCCCACTGTCGAGCCCCACGGCACCTGCTGTCTCCTGAGAGTGGGGAAGACTTCCACCTGCCTCGGCCCTGTTTCCCAGCTCCTCACACAGCTCCTCGTGATGCAGGGAACAATGACAATGTCCAAAATGTTCTTTGTCAAGAAAGACCTTTTCCTCTTGGCAGAACCATGTGTCAGAAGATTTCTGTTAGAACAGTCCCCAAGGTCCCGTCTTTGGACTGGTTATCCTGGAACGTGCTGCTTAAATGGCAATGCAATAAGCTTACTCCTGTGCAACTGGGTTCTGTGGATTTAGAAATGCCAGCACTCCCTGCCATGAGCTGTATGAAAAACTGTGATGTCTCCAAGAAGTCCCCGGTCAGTCCAAAGGAGTCAGGACCGAGTCAGTCCCCTACCTAACTGCCCCCAACGGAAAATCAGGGGACAGGAACCATAGCATATCCACAAGCACAAAGAGGGAACTGAGACCAGAGGTAAAAGGGTAATCGCCTAGAGGCAGTAAAAGCTGTTCTTCAGCGAAAGTGCAAGTCGAGTCTCGGAGAGAGAAGCCGACGGGGAGGAAATTCTCCCACGCGCCCAGCAGAGCTCCTTCGCAAGTCCAGGCAGAGAAACGGGAGGAGGACGCTGGCGGCAGCCAGTACCGGGACAGAGTGGCCACTCTGGAACGGGGAAGGTGTGCCTGCATGGCAAACTCTGAGTGCATGAAGAGGACTTCGACTCTGACAGGATGACAAGTGCCTGTGGTCCCTTGATGAGAGGTGTCTTGATAAAAATAGTGTAGGTAGTAAATATTATGCTAGAGTTTAGAATAGAAAAGCCAACTGAGAATAACAGAAAACTTTTCACACACACACACACACACACACACACAATCAAAGCACCTTAGAACATTTTTCTGTTAATCATAACAGCAAAGACACCCCCGCTGGGTGGACAGTATTGAGACAGACAATAAAGAGGGGACAGCGTCACAACAGGGTTCTTGCGTCTTCCCTGGGCTGCTCCCCAGGACGTGGATGAAAAAACTCATTCACCTTATTTAATCTGCAGCTGGTCTTGGGGTCTCATTTTTTGTTTTAAACACATCACGGTAGCTATTTCCTAGAGCAGACCATTCCATACAGCATAAGTGGGTAAGAGAAATAAAATAACCTATTC
>NW_005354595.1:4050004-4056595 GCF_000412655.1 Myotis brandtii
GAGTAAGGAGGCGGAACGTCACCACTGGCCTGACTTCTTATAAATGACCTGGCTGACTGTTAAGTTAATGATCCGCTGTCCATGCACTGCGTTGCCTCTCAGACCTAAACAAACCTCCCAACTGAACTACACGTTCTGGTTTCTTGGTTATTTTATAGATGTGTGTGTGTGTGTGTGTGTGTGTGTGTGTGTGTGTGTGTACTGCTAGCAGAGACCTGTGGGAAAACCCTGACAGAACCCAGCCCTGTGTTTTATACGGCAGGAGGAGGGACCCCGTAAACACAAACAGAGCAGAGCGCTTCCTCTGGCTGACAACCTTATGATTTCCCCTTAACGCGCTGTTTAGAATCGCGATGGCGTGTCATTTCCCATTATCCTCTACACAAGACCAACACCACACGGCCGTGGCTTTCCTCTCCAACAACCCATCAGGAAGAACATACAAGACCCTCACGTGCTGCTGAAACCTGTCAAGACGGACAGCCCAGAGCCCAAGAGCCCTGTTTCTGCACAGAACAGGTGTGTGGCCAGGCGGCTGGGGCGAAACCTCCCCTCCAGCTTCCCAGCCCTTCTCAGCTTCCCGCCCCTGCAGGCCTCCCTCTGGGTGGGGAGGGAGAGCGGCCTTGGGAGAACCTTTCTCAGGCGGCTTCCTTCTGCCAGGGAAGACTGGCTCGCGCTCAAGACTGCAAGCATTTGACAACTGCAAATAGCAGCGAGCATGTCAACTCGTTTGATTCACAGCCCTCACCGGGGAATCAGAAAGCCAAGGACACAGTGGTGAGTTCCCTGGTTTTATGGGTCTCCGCTCCCCCCAGGCCTGCAGCTCGCCAGTGTCCTGGCATCCGCAGTGTGGGAAACCTCCACTGAGAGCCAACAGCCCCACAGCTTCACCCCATTAAAATGTGCAGTTGGATCTCACATGCGTGTTGCAAACACCATTCGAGGCGTGATTTACAGGCTTCTGTCTAGCTAGCCCCACAGCTGTTTTCTCACCCCCACACTTAGCCGCTGACAGGGATCCACCACTGTCTCCCCAGTACAGAGCCTTCTCACCTTCGACCTCCTCCATCCCTCCTGAGCATCCAGAACTATGCAGACTGATAGCAAGCATTCGAGAAAACATTTACTGAATAAACTATAAAGTTCTCTTTCCACGGAATTACTCATTGGCGAGAAGAGCCGATTCGATGCCTTCTTTCTGTTTTCCCCACCCTCTAATCAAGGTGTTTTTTGTGTGTTTTTTTTTTCTTTCATCAAATTACATATATCACTTCTGACCCATTGGTATTGGCTACTTACATGTTAAAACCAGCACAGGCCTCACTACATAGATGCCACCCAGGGCTTTCACACTCACTATATTCTTTCTTTTAAAGAAAAAAGAACCCCACCACTTCTATTTATTGCAAATTACCCTCCTGTGGCTGAGTCAAGACAGACTCTCTGTGCTACACAGAGAGTTACTCAGTATCGTGCCATCATGACTCTGTGACCACCCTCCCCAAGTCCCAACCTAGTCTAGCTTCCAAGAACCTGAAATCACCCACAAAAAGGGTAAGTCTCTGGCTTAGGGTTGTGATAAGTTCAGATGTAGGTACTGATACTACCTTCTAAATATCTGGCTTTTAATCTGTTGCAGGAATAGAATGGTACTGGTACTCTAGTCATTTCTTTCTCTCTTTTTTAAAAATATTCTTTTTTTATTGACTTCAGATAAAGGAAGGGAGAGAGAGATAGAAACATCAATGATGAGGGAGAATCATTGATTGGCTGCCCCCTGCACCCCTCCCCCCCGCACTGGGGATCAAGCCTGCAACCTGGGCATGTGCCCTGACCGGGAACTGAACCGTGACCTCCTCATAGGTCGATGCTCAACCACTGAGCCAGGCCAGCCCAGCCTTCTATTCCTTTCCGATTCTTCTGTGCACAGTGCAGCTATCAGTGTAGAGTACAGACTCAGGAAGTTGCCTGAACTTAACTCTTCTTAGTCCACCCCATGCAGTGAGTGGTCTGTGGGACTCCCGTGTCCTGTGAGGAGACCCACCCTGCAAGTGAGAAGGACAAAGGAAGATCTGACATTGAGAGAAGTGTCCCAGGTAAAGTCTTTGCTGGAAATGGTGTTTGGATGGATCAGTTTCACCCTAATGGCTCCACAGGTGTAGTTTCCATTTCAGATGAAAACGACGCATTAAAAATGTTAGTACATGAAACTGTATTTTGCCCTTTGTTGCAACATACTAGTCTTTTCCAATGCACAGAACCTCAAGGTGCAAAGGGGGCATTTTCTGTACCCTTTCACATGCCCTCGCCCCTGCCCCTGGCATTGAGACTGTAAGTTTTCCCTGGAAAACAACAACACGGGCTTTCTCCTGCATTTTAAACTACTACACAACAGTGGAGGAGGGAGCATGCTCACTCCATTGCAAGCCACAATCATCAGAACTATTTTTTCCCAAATTTAAAGAGTTAAAATTTAAATTTATAGCATTAAAAACGAGCAAGAGTATATCTTAAAATCATACTGTTAATTAACAAACCTGCTTGGTTAAAGAGAAGTCCTCTACGACAGGAATACCAGGAAGAAGCTACTGGGCGGAACACAGTGTTTAATGGTCTGCAAAGGAAAGGCTCCCAGGTTCTACAACTCAAGAAAGGCAGCTGTTACCTCTCCTCGCCCTCCTACAGCGGTCTTCTTGTAGACCTCAGGAATAAAGACCACTCATTGACCCCCTTGATGATCTGGTAATGAGACCATGTGGACATGTTGGGTGGTCAGATCTTCAGGTTACCCAAAGAGTCAACATTTTTAAACCCTTACGTTAAAAATAACCCCAAATTCATGCTTCTGACAAAAGGTCCCAAAGGCCAGAATTTCAATCAAAGGATGAGAATCACAGGAACAAAACGACCACTTATTAAATACAAACCACGCATCAGATGTTGTATCAGGCATCTCACCTCATTCTCATTAGTGCACCTTTTCTCATTAATCTCTCAAGGTCAACAGTTCTCTCTACCCAATTTCATATGGGAGTACAGAACGCTAAGATGGCCCAGGAAAACACAACTGGCATTGAGAGAAGCAAGATTCAAAGCCAAGCCTTTGTTCCCAAGACCCCATGAACTTTCTAGTCCACCAAGCTCCTCCCAAGAACGTCACAGCAGACCCTGGGAAACAGCCTGTTCCCCGACCTGGTACTCAAGCGGGTGGGAGATAACTGGGTACTGGAGATGCTGTGGAAGGAATCTGGGCTTTAGAGGGACCTGGAAGAGAGCAGCTCTAAGGTCTCCTGCCCTTCTCAGACATCCTCCTCTCCTAAGTACCTGATTCTCACTGACCCGAGGGGAGCTGAGTGAGTCATCAAGACACTTCAATTTCCTGCTGTGACCAAAACAACAATCAATCCCTTTGCTCCCTTCTTCCTTCCCTCCCTGCCTCCCCTACAGCTTTGGTTACATTGCCAGTGAGGAGACGCCCTCCATGGCCTCCTGTATTTCTTCTGAGCCTCCAAAACTGGGCAGTTTAAACCCTCCTCCCAAATGATGCTTTCTCAACACCCTTCAGCTACATGAAAATCACTGCCTTACCCCTAAAGCAGCTTGTGATCCAATCAGACATATTCGCCCCACCCATTCACCCTTTCCATCCCTACCCTGAATGCTGTGTCATTAGCTTACATATCTCATATCCCAAACACTTCAAAATACACATGTATTGTTTTAGATCAAGACAGAATATATATAAATAAGTAAACAAAGAAATACATCTGTCTCGTATCCCAACCTCTTTCTTGCTCCCAAACAGTGAAAGAACCAACACTAACCCATCCCTCACATGGTGCTCTTTCCGCAAGCAAAGCTCACACATGTCAGCACCAACACACACTCCCTGAGTTCCCAACACCTTCCAACTCCAATTTCATTTGTTTTTTAGTTGTTGTTTTTTTGTTAATATTGAGGATATTTTTTCCATTGATTCTTAGAGAGAGCAAAGGAGAGGGAGGGAGAAGGAGAGAAACATCGATGTGAGAGAGACACATAGATTGGTTGCCTCAGGCATGCAACTTGACCAGGGCCAGGGATTGAGCCTGTAACACAGGCACATGCCTTTGATCAGAATCGAACCCGGGACCCTTCGGTCAATAGGCCAGATGTTCTAACCACCGAAGAACCAGCCGGGGCCCAACTCCAACTTCTACAGTTTCAACCCTTTCACGTTTCTTCCTTCACTTGAACCTCTATGTTTTTGCCTAAGAATTCCTTCTAGAAAGAAGGATTGGCAATGACCCCCAGCCCACCTCCACCCGCAGGGGTCGGCTCCGGCTGGGCAGCCCACGTTACCATTGGAGTCTTCCACTTCTTCAGCCGAGGTGGCTTTCTGGGCGGAGTGGTGGTTGTGTGAGGAGAGCAGGCTGACGATCCGCGGCCTGGGCAGCGTCAGGGCTTTCCCGTGGACCTTGAGGGAGTGTTCCTTTAACTGGCTGATTGTCATGGTGGAGAATGAGCACCAAGAACACTTGTAGGCATGTTCACCTGGGAGATGGGGCAAGGGATAAAGGGGCAAGGAGGGCACAGGTGGGGTGGAGACCAGAACATGGTTAATCACTCGATGGAGGAGCGTCCCGAGCTTCGGGGTCTAAGACCTGCACAGACCAACCCCCGCTCACCCCCCAGCCACTGCTCTCCTCCCGACTGAACCCCTCGAGGAGCTCCGTATTCATGTGACCTGGCTCCTTTCCATTTTACGCTCTAATTGCGTGGAGGGGCCCATGGGCTGTTCCTCCACAGGGAGCCAAACCGAACGTCTACGATGCCCCCACCAGAAACGCTTCCCGGTCTAGGCTGCCCTTCTATCATCATCAGGAAATAACACGCTCAATTCTCCTTCCAGGGCCTATGGGTGGCTTTCCATCACCCGTCCCTCCGTGTGAGTCCGCTGTGCTGGTTTCATTTACCACTTCCTCGCTGACTCCACACCTCCCGACTCCACTCATCCTACAGTGGGCTTTTTTTTTTTCTGGACCAGTTCACAAACCTCAGCATAAAACCCCATTTCCCTCTGTAATCAATAACACAGAAATGGGTAAAAATAAGTCATTTTTTTAAAACTGAAAGAGATATGGGTCTACATATGAATATATGTCTCTGTGTGTGTATAGCTCCACCTTCTTCAATAAACAGGATATTTCAGTTAAAATAAGAATTTTCCTTTTAATTATTTTTATAACACTGAAATGCAGGACGAATCACTAGGACTAAATTAAATTAGAGTATGATTTACCTTTGCCCTAAGTCAGTTTTTCAATTAACTGCATTTTCAGAAGCGAGGGTGTGAAATGGGCAAGCTTATGTTATGTTACCCTGGTACAATCAACTCAGAAAGCAATTTTGCTTTTTAGAACAATAGGGTTTGGATGGTCATGCCTATAATGTAGTAATTCCACTTCTGAGAGTTTACATTAAGGAAATATCCTTTAGTACATAGAAAGCTTTATTTAGAAATAAAAATGCATTTGTGCTTGAAAAAGATGAAACAACCTAAATTTCCAACCATAGAGAAATGATTAAGTAAATGTGGCCCTATCTTCTTGATGAATTATCATTTTCTTAAAGAGTCTATAACAACATAGGAAAATAAAGTACTTGAAAAATAGATAGGAAGGCATCATATCTTTTAGATTAAATTATAACCACAATTGTTAAAAATAATTATAGAGGAAATGGTTGAAAGGAAAAACAATCAAATGTTAACAACAGCTGCCTGGCTGGTGTGGCTCAGTGGTTGAGTGTCGACCCATGAACTAGGATAGCGGTTGCCAACCTTTCGGACCTCACGGACCTGCTGAACTAGGAGATCATGGTTCAGTTTCTACTCAGGGCACATGCTGGGGTTGTGGGCTCGATCCCCAGTAGAGGGCGTGCGGGAGGCAACCAATCTGTGATTCTCTTTCATCATTGATGTTTCTTTCTCTCCCTCTTCCTAAAATCAATGAAACATATTTTAAAAAAAAAACATGTTAATTACAGTGGTCTTGAGATAGTAAGATTATGGACGACTGACTATATTTTGTTCATTTTCAAATTTTCTGTAAACATGTATTTTTAAAATTTATTTTTAAGTGAAATTTAAAAGCCAGAGGAGATGAAAGAGGAGGAAGTAAAGGAATGAGAGAAGAATGGCTTTCTGGTTGTGAAGGTTCTCTGGGCCAGTGGGAACAGCTGAGGGCGGAGCTGATGTCTCCGGTTTAGTAAGTGAAGCAAGAACTGGAAGGTAAAACTCTGCCCTCGCTTCACCCAGCAGAGGGCTGCCGCCTGCCACCCGATGGTTTCACATGTGAGGTGACCCTGCATCCCAAGTTCTGCGTTAAGTCTCCTTTTCACCACTGATGACCCCAGAGCTTGCATTTCCAAGAAAGTCTTGAAACTAACCTTGATTTATACAACATGTTACAGCCCAAGGCAGAACAGACATTCAAAGAGGTCAGAGGATCCAAACAAAGAGAACATCCATAAGTTGTCCCCCCATAGTTACCTAGGAGTTACAGGGTAATGCTGGGCCATGAGCAATGGGCTTTACTACTATTACCTATA
>NW_005354595.1:4057077-4069336 GCF_000412655.1 Myotis brandtii
ACACACATATATGTATATACACACATACATATATATAATATATACACATTATCTGCATATATTACACATATAAGGTGGGGCAAAAGTAGGTTTATAGTTGTGAGTACTCAAAATCTTGGAGTTTATTCTTGTATTATTTATTAATTATTGCATTATTACAATACAATAATTATATTATGTTATACATAATACTGCTGCTCTCCTGATTCCATTTTTCAACTTTTTTTTAAAAAAAAATCTTTGCCCTAACCAGTTTGGCTCAGTGGATAGAGCGTCAGCCTGCGGACTCAAGGGTCCCAGGTTCGATTCCGGTCAAGGGCATGTACCTTGGTTGAGGGCACATCCCCCATAGGGAATGTGCAGGAAGCAGCTGATGGATGTTTCTCTCTCATCAATGTTTCTAACTCTCTATCCCTCTCACTTCCTCTCTATAAAAAATCAATAAAATATATATTTTAAAAAAAATCTTTATTGTTGAGAGCATTACATATGTCCCCCTTTTCCCCACCGCACTGACCTCTTCTAGCCTGCCTCCATCCCTGCCCCAGGCCTTCACCACCCTATTGTCTGTGTCCATGGGTTATGCATATATGCATACAAGTTCTTTGGTTGATGAACTTTGTTTAGTGGTTGTAAATAGTCCAACTGGAGAGAGAATTCAAATCCAGGTTACTTGGTTCACCTACACGACTCTTTATCCTTTAAAATAATCCATCTACAACAGACAAGATGAGTCAACAGTCCTTTGCAAAATGTACTGGCCCTCCCTTAGCCGGGCCACTGTCAGTGGCTAAGGGCCATTTGTGGACACCAGGGCTCCCAGGTGCACAGAGAGCTGAATTACACCGCTCCCACTCTCTCCCCCTCTGGATGCTTCCTTCTCCCCAACCAGTGAGCACAGAAGGCCAGTCTGCTCGCCAGCTCCAAGAACATACACTTCCGCTCAGTGCCCTGGAGCCAGTGTGCAGCCTCTGGCACCCCTTCAAAGCCCTTCCTACAGGCCGATCCCTTTACCCAACTCCCACTGCGAAAGTGCTTCTGACCAGGCGGAGGCCTATGGGAAACACACCAGGACGGGGTCCCAGCTGAATCATTTACAATGTACAGTTAGAAAAGAATGGCTTGAACCCCGGAGCCTCTCACTCCATGAACTTCAGTGGAATTTTCCTGGAGATATAAAAATACTAACAGATAGAGACAAGCCCATTTGGCTAATCTCCCTGTCCCAGGCCCCACCCCCGCACCCCCAACCCTCTGCCTCCCGTGGGGCCCAGGGCATCTGGAAGCCTTCAGTAGCTTTACTGCATTGAGCCAGTTCAACGGGACCCAACACTCAGGAGGAGACAGCAGAGAGACAAGGGTGTATTTCCACAGGCAATGAGGAGATGGCAAAAGGAAGGCAGGACTCGGGGTCTTGGTGGGTTTTATAACCACACAAGGGGAGCCAAAAAACAAGAAGAATTCTAGCTGTCTGCAAATTTTCAAACTAGGATCTAAATACCTCAGCCCAGGAAACTCAGGGAGGAGACTGGACTTCGGAAAGAATCTGATAGTGTAGCTGGGTATCCTGAGGCCTCATTTCCCCAATTTCTCTTTGGGTTTGATGTGAGTTCCTCTGAGGTTGTCAAAAGCTCTGAGAGGGTCACACGCAGGCTGCTGCTGCGTTGGGGTTCTGAGAGTGACTGAGAAGGTCATGGAGACATCCCCAGGCCCCCCACCCACACACCCACTGCCTTTCCTACCTCACGCCTCTTTTCTCTGGGGGCTGAGTTCCGATTATCTACCTGTGGGCATCCCCTATCATATGCAAAGTAGAGAAGAGCAGAAGAGAGAGAGGCAGCATCCCATCAGTGACAGGGATGTGCTTGTTCTGGAGTCAAGTTCTCAGTGAATGGACCACATGGCTTTGAGCAGGTCATCCGAAACTGAGGGTGACAATCTGCCCTTTAGGACTGCCATGAGGATTAAAAACGATGATGAATGTAACATGTTTAGTAAAGAGCCCTGTAGGTAAAGGGTGTTCAATGAAGCAAGCACAGTGAGAGGGACCGATACAGTGACAGAGACCCGCGTAGCCCCGGGACACGCATGATACTAAGCCACTTCTTATCTTGTATCTGAAACTGTATCTAAGGCATCTCCCAAGAATCTCACTACTTGTCTCGAGTTCTCTTAAGTTCCTCTGAACTTCCTCAAGACTACAACATTACTTTATTTGGGGGCTATCTTTAGTGGATGTAACAATTCTTGCATTTCCATTAGAAAGGCTCTGGAATTTAGAACTTTCTCTTCGCCAACAAACGCTGTTAGCATGCATCAACTGTGACGTGGGTGACACCCGCTGGGTATTATTTTGGCTTTGGGCGATTCCTTAGATTTTTTTTATTCGACTAAAAAATAACTAAATGTGCAACCATCTCAAGAATAACTTATTCTCATGTGTGGGACAAGAGACTTTTAAAGTTTTACTCAGTGAAGACCACAGGATTTCAAACTCAGCAGACTTGGGCACCACCAATGTCAACTCACCAGCATGAGCTTTGAGTAGGTGTGTTTTTAGCCGACTGTTGTAGGAGGACTTGAAGGAGCAGAGTTTGCATCGGAATGGTTTATGGTGTCCGTGGTGGGTTTGCATATGGCGATCCAAACTTGATGTAGGAGAAAAACGAACAAACAAAAAGACGGGGTTAAAAACTGCGCGTAACATTTTCTCATTGCCCTCTTCCAGAAATCCCATTTCTAAGCTGTTCAAAGTCATTTTGCTACTTTCCAAAGATGGTGCTTACAAAAAAAGAAGAAAAGAAAAAAAAGGCAAGAGTGGCACCTACTCTAAAAGGAAGGGAAGCTAAAGGAAGGAGGAGATAACACTTGAGCAGGGAAGGGTTTCAAAGTGTTGAACTACTTGCAATGAGCAGTTTGTTCCCAAAGCCTTTGTAAATAGGCAGGAGTGATTACGGGAAGTCATGTGATTCAGAGGCTGGTCACCCCTCTGATAAACACAACAATGTTTGCTATACATCCATCTTCCAGAGCAACTTACAAGGATGTCATTTAATTATGGGCATTCCCAGTATTACATAATTACTAGTCTAAAGAAAAAAAATAAATCCACCAAACCAGGTGTGGGAAAAGTCCTAATTTGTGTCACTACCCCACATGACACATCCTTTCCAAACCTCTCAAGTCTTATCTTCCTACTTCAAGTGCTCCCGACTCCATAAAACCTTCCTGATTCTTCCAGAGCGATGTTCACATCTCCCCTCTTTGAAACTTCATAGCGTTTTATTGACACACATTTTTTAAAGACGTGTGCCTTCTTATGGCAAGTCACTGGTGTGCTGGCTTTATTTATCATCCAGCTAGACCCTAAACTCCTGTAGAACACTGACCACGGCCCATTCATCTTCACATGCCCAGAAGCCTCCAGGACACCCACTTATTCACAGCGATGTCCTGAGGTTCTGCTATGTGATGGGTGCTGTTATAAAGTACTTTGGACCCTCGCCGGTTCGGCTCAGTGGATAGAGTGTCAGCCCATGGACTGAAGGGTCCCGGGTTTGATTTCGGTCAAGGGCACCTACCTTGGTTGCAGGCTCAATCCCAAGCCCTGGTCAGGGTGCGCGTGCAGGAGGCAACCTATAAATGTCTCTCTCACATCGATGTTTCTCTCTGTCTCTCCCCCTCCCTTCCACTCTCTCTATAAAAATCAATGGAAAAATATCCTCGGGTGAGGATTAACAACAACAACAACAACAAAATAGTTTTGGAATTGATGAGAACTACACAAATTTGATGCCAGTGCCTGGATCCGATGGCAAAGATTAGATATTCAACTTTGAATAATAATAATAATAATAGAATAATAATAGTTTTAGCCATGACCGGTTTGGCTCAGTGGATAGAGCGTCAGCCTGCGGACTGAAGGGTCCCAAGTTCGATTCCGGTCAAGGGCATGTACCTTGGTTGCGGGCACATCCCCAGTGGGGGGTGTGCAGGAGGCAGCTGATCGATGTTTCTCTCTCATCGATGTTTCTAACTCTCTGTCTCTCTCCCTTCCTCTCTGTAAAAAAATCAATAAAGTATATTTTTAAAAAAAATAACAGTTTTAGGCATCCCAAACTCTGCAGAAGCACTGCCTCCTCCCGCCTTTCCACCTCCACTAACTAGCACTTTGTCTGTTTAAAGAAGCAAACAGCCCATCAGTTATTTCCAATTATCATAAAAATAAACAGCATGTCATAGTCTTACAATTAGTCACCTTCATCCAAGACCGCAGAACACATTACAGAACATTTCTCTCTGGCGCACAGTCAACAGAGAAAGGCAACAAAATGTTGTTTCGTCTCAGAACCATCCCTCTTCTCATCACCCAGAAAAGCCTTCATAAAAACTCCAAATTTACAATTTCTAAGCCGTGATGAGCAACGGGAAGCTCCCCCTCTTCAACCACCCTGAACTTCAAACATCTCTCTGGATTCCATCAACTTATCTACCTTTCAAGGTCTTCTAAAAAAACATCAAGCAGCCCTAACCGGTTTGGCTCAGTGGACAGAGCGTCAGCCTGCGGACTCAAGGGTCCCAGGTTCAATTCCGGTCAAGGGCATGTACCTTGGTTGTGGGCACATCCCCAGTGGGGGGTGTGCAGGAGGCAGCTGATCGATGTTTCTCTCTCATCGATGTTTCTAACTCTCTATCCTTCTCCCTTCCTCTCTGTAAAAAATTAATAAAATATATTTATAAAAAAAACACAACACATCAAGTAATGATGCCCAGTCGGCATGGCTCAGTGGTTGAGCAATGACCTATGAACCAGGAGATCCGGGCACATACCCGGGTTGCAGGCTCCATCCCCAGTGGAGGAGATGCAGGAGGCAGCCCTTCAATGACTCTCTCTCATCATTGACGTTTCTATCTCTCTTTCCCTCTCCCTTCCTCTCTGAAATGAATAAAAAAAATATTTAAAAAAAAATCAAGCAATGAGCCTTTGGTCACATGGGTTAACAGTCCTAATTTTACCTTCCAGTCACTCCATTTCCCAAATGGAACTTAGTTCTCAAATGATGATTAGGTACCAGTAAACTTATCGACTCTCAGATCTTTCTTTGTGTACATCAGAGCCATACCTACAAAACTGTCATTTTTTTTTAAAAAGCCTGCAAATCTTCTGTCAACCAAGCAAACTCGTATTCTTAGCCCCATTTGACAGATAAAGTTCAAAGTAACTGCCAACTGGACAGCAGGTGTGAACCACGAGGGGCAACTGCTGACTCCTCCAAGCTTCTCCCGCCCTCACGTAGCTGCCCTCCGCTAGGCCACCTCCTCCCAGGTACACGCGACCGGCCACGCCTTAAGCACTTACTTGTGCCTGAAAGCGGAAACAAAGGAGCAATACTGGCAGCTGTACTTGTCCTCGCGGGTGAACATGGCCAGGGCCAGGTGGCTCCTCTCATGAGAACGCAGCCCCTGCATGGACATCAGGACTCGGTCACATTGACTACAATGGTATCCCCCCGGCCGGGTCTCATCCTCCAACATTCCATCAAGCAAGCAGTGTCCACCATCCACCCGGTCCACCAGGGCGCCACTTGCATCTTTGGCTGCTTCCAGTCCATCCAGGAACAAGTGGGAAGGGTCCTCAGCCTCCTGCTAAGAGAACCACACACACACACATACCCCACCAACAAAATAAATATCTATGGTCATTCGCCCCAGCCTTCCTCCTCTCCTGCATTCTCCCACACAACGCAGCGGTTCCTGACAGTCTCCTCCCGGCCTCTCCGGCTCCCCCTAGAGGAGACGGCAAACCCGCCGGCCATTCCTCATGCAGTGGTGGTGGTTTTAGGGCAATGTGTCCAGGCACAGGGTGCTACTGCCTGGCAAATGTTGAGAGAGGGGATCTCCCACACTGAAGACGGTTTGCTCACTTATCGCCCATCTTAAAAAAAGAAAATTAAAATTGTGATCTCACCTAAACTGACATAAAGCAGGGTTAGGGTTACGGCTCAGAGAAAAAACAACAACAGGAAAGGAAGGGAACCACGCCGAGTAGTGTGCGCATCATCCTTGGGAAGTCAAGGAAAGTGAAAGAGCCTGCCCTGTCCCCCCCCCCCCCGCTCCCCCCGCCCCGCAGACGGTGACTTCAGCCCTTGCCTGAAGGTTGATGAAATAATCAATTCAAAAAGTTAAGAAGCTGCCTGGTTTGAAGTCACTCATGTTTCCAGGTGGCTCCTTGGATTACTGATTACGGGGAGAGCCGCTCTGTCTCCCCTGAGTGAGTCCAAGGCTGGGACACCCCGCAGAGGCAGGGAAGACGCCGGCCACCGCTGCCCCTGCGCTGCCCACCGCAGCCCCTGTGCTGCCCACAGCCAGGCAGTTTCAGTCTTCAGAGAAGAAAAGCAGAAGGTTTGCCTCCACGCCACACAGGCAGAACAGGACAAGATCAAACGGGGCTGATGACAAATACACAGTCACATATCCAGGGAGGAAGCGCAGAGCCCTGAGCCAACTTCTCTACCTCAGCAGGCTAGCCCTTCCTGGAAGGCCAGGATGGCGGTGTGGTTATCCAAACAGCGGCTGCTATTCTGGTTATGAAGTTCGAAACAGGCAGCCTATGAAAGGTGGGGGGGGGGGGAGTTTGGTGGAGGGGTGGCATGTCAGTAACAGGGGGAGAGTGGGTGGGAGGACAAATCAGGTCAACAGGCTCTCAGGGTCAACTGTGACTTAAGGCTTTTAGTTTTAGGTGTGATGTCTCTGCCACTCCTTCGAGGACCCAGGATAAGCAGCAAAAGACGGACTCTCCCGGGCTCTCTGCGCCCGCCAGCCCGATGAGAAAGGACAGTGAGAAGTCAGGCAGTGGGAGGAGCTGAAGAGGACAGGACAGAACACACTCAACTCCTCTCAAGAGCTCGGAAGAGCAAACACCTAGTGGTGCTACACGCAGAAGAGAAGGGCAACCCGAAGCCTCCTGTGCCGAGAGGCCCGGATCTTCTGTTTCCACCAAACTACCCACGTGGCAGGGAACCAGATCGGAGCTCGACCGCGTCGAGACACGCAAGAGGAGGGACGTCCAACCTGCAAAGAAATCAAAACAAGCCAGACCGACGCCGGCAACACTCAGGAATGCGCACACTCCGGGCCGCCCGCTCCGGAGCTGCCTTGAGCAACGGGGTTAATGAGTAACGCGCACGGCTCACACACAGGAACGCGCATCCAGGCCTTCCCAGCGCTCACCTTCACGGCGGACACGGCGGGGACGCTGCCGTACTGGACGTGCTTCCGCAGGTGATTGCAGATGGCTCGGAGCGTCGGGTGCACTTCCACACAGAATTTACACTTGTAGCCCACCACCTTCCGCTCCTTGATCTTTGGCACCTCTTCTAAGTGACCAAAAGGCTGGTAAAATACAGTGGTAGCCGTCAGTACTCCGAGCCCCTCCCGCAACGGCCGGCATTTATTCTTGTAGCTTACTAGCCGGTTTTATTTTAAAGCAGATTAGCAGGTTAAAAACCAAGGGAGAGAAGGAGTATTTTTTTTTTTTTTTTTTTTTTTTACATAAGGAATTTGTCAGAGTCGTGGCACACTGCCTACTATGCAAAGTCTCTGGAACCCGCGTGCATTAGGACTTGTGAGAAGATTTCTGTGCAGAAGCCTCATCGTCACGGCCACCAAGGGATCTGGTCTGCAAACCCATGTCAACTACGCAGGTGAGAACGTTGCATAGCTACGCCGTTAGTGAGCTTCTTGACACACACACACCATTCTACTCCGGGAGATGTTAGGTTCGTGTAGCCACACTGCAGACCGAGACACGGCTAAGAAGCGCTCATGAGACCAAGAGACAGCCCACGGCGGCCTCAGGAAAGAGAGCGAGCGTCGCCGTGGACCTAGGCCTCCGACAAGGCTGCTTGGCAGAGAGAGACACAGAGAAACCACCCCAACCCTCCCCTGGGGAGCCTCCGGAGGAGTGAGAGGGAGGGGCACAGGACCGTGGAGAAGAGTGAGCACAGAATGGGGATAATCAAGCTCGAAATGTTTAATTGACTTATTGAGCTCTCTGGCAAGCTAAGTCACTAGGAAGCCCGTGGCAGCTTGGCTGGCAATGAAGACGTGCGTGTGGGCACCAGTGCTGAGAGGCCTCCTGGGGGAAGGGAAATCAAAACATATCCTTACCCTCTCTTGTTTGAAATCTGCAAAAGCACCATCTGCATATTTCTGCTTGCTCAAAAGCTGTTTCCTCCTCTCCTGACGTTTGGCACGCTTCTGGAATTCCTCATTGTGAACGTTCAAGTGTGAGGTCAGCTCGGCGGTGCTCTGCAGTTTGCTATCGCAGTGCTTACACTGGTAGGCGGGGCCCTGCGGGCGGGGGCCGCTGCCCAGGATGACGAAGTCCCTCTTGAGGTCCCGGCTGTGGTGGTCGGTGTAATGCATGCACAGCAGCTCGGCCGTGCTGAAGGAGAGCTTGAAGCACTTGATGCAGCGGAACGGGAGCCACTCCATCTCCTGCGCCTCGCCTCCCTCCACCTCGGCTTTCTCCAAGCTGCCTCTCTCCTCCTCCTCCAGCAGCACCGGCTTCTCGGGCTCGTCGGCGTAGACGGCCGTGAAGTAGCCCCCCAGCTTGCTGGCGTGCTGCTTCTTGGGGAACACCCCCGGGTGGCGCTTCATGTAGTGGGACACGATGCCCTTCTTGCTGAAGGACTGGAAGGAGCACAGGGAGCACTTCTTCTTCTCCACCGCCCGCCGCAGTTCCTCGCTGAGCTGCGGCGAGTCGTCCTTGGGCGGGGACGGGATGATGACCTTGTTGGGCTTGTCGCTGATGGTCCTGGAGGCTGCCAGGCAGTGGGTGTAATAGGCATCGATGTCGTGGCGCTTCTGGTAGTGGGCCGCCAGCCCTTTGCGGATGGGGTTGGTGTAGGAGCACAGGGCGCACTTGAAGAGGTTGTTCTTGCCCTCGGGCTGGGCGCGGACGTTGTTGTGCTTGATGCGGTAGTGCCTGGCGATGCCCTTCCTCGTGGAGCAGAAGTACTTGCAGAGCTGGCACCGGAACACCGTGTGCGAGGCCAGGTGCGAGGTAGAGAAGTGAGCAGCGGGCACGGGCTCCTCCCCCACCTCCTCCTCGGTGATGGAGACTTGGGAGGGGCTCACTTCAGTGGTTATCTCGGGCTCGAGGGACACCGGCAGCTTCGGGGGCGACGGGGAGAAGACATCGAATTCAGGCTGGTTGTGGTACTTCTCATAGTGGATTTTGAGCTTCTCCAGAGTGCCATGCGTGTAGGGGCACAGTTTGCAGCGGTAGGCGCCGAACCCTTGCTTGAAGATCCGGCTCGTCTCCTCCACGTCGTTCTGGGCGATGTCGGCGGACTGCTCCACGTCGTGCACAAAGTCCTCGGCGGTCACCTTGATGGCCGGGTGTCGCTTCTGGTAGTGGGTCAGGACGCCGTGGATGCGGGTGTTGATGTAGGGGCAGTGCCGGCACTTGTAGACGGCGCCTGGGTTGATGTCGATGTCCTGGGCGAAGTCAGCGGCCTTCACCTTCATGCCGGGGTGCTTCTTCCCGTAATGGGTCAGAAGGCCGTGCAGGTTGTTATACTCGGACTGGCACACGGTGCACTGGTACGGGGTGGAGTTGATGGCGGGGTTGGCCGAGGAGAGCTGGAGGCTCTTCTCTGGGGAAAGCCGGGCATCCTCGGGGCATTCCACGTCCTGCTCGGGGAGGGGAGCGGGCAGACCGCTTTCACAATTCACGGGGCCCACTAACTCTTCGGACGAAGGGATGGGGTTCTCCACGGCATCTTTCTCCTTGATGATGTCCAGCAGCACCGACTCGTCACCATTCATGGCCCAGGGGTGGAACGCTTGGTAGTGATTGGTGATGTCCCAGATGGAGATGGCTTCGAAGACACAGTCGCGGCATCGGTAGGTTTTGGCTTCGGCTGGCATCATGAGGGAGGGAGGGGATGGGTCTGGCCCGGCCCAGAGTTTGGTAGCCATGTAGGTGTAGTCCACGTAATGCTCGGGGTGCCTCCTTTGGTAATGCAGGAGCAGGCCGTTGGGCTCCGTGTGGGAATAGATGCACCACTCGCAGTGGTAGCCAGCTTCTATGGAGCCATCGAGGAACGCCCAGCGCATGATGGACGTGACCGTGGCCTTCAGGGCGGGGTGGTCTTTCTTGGTATGCTTCCTCAGCGCATAGAAGTAGGGGGAGGTGTACGAGCACTGCCTACACTTGAGGGCTCGCAGTTTCGTTTTGTCCCGCTCCACGCCGGAGGGGGCAACCAGCATGCAACTGGCGGACTTCCTCTGGTTCCGGTCACAGAGGCTTCGGATGGTGGCCGTGTGCTGCCGGATCACGTCTGCATTGGCCTTGAAGTCTCGGTGCTTCTTCTGGTAATGAATGAGTACCCCTTTGACCGTCCGGTTCCCGTAATCACAGTGCTGGCAAAAAAACATCTCGTTCTCCACAGGGGGGCCATCTCTCTCGGAGCTGCTCCGGCTCAGCGGCTGCATAGGGGCGGGCGGCCGGGGGGAGCCTTGGGGCCCCTCGGCCCCTCTCATCATGGCTGCTGTGGGAGGAGCCTGTCTGATATATTTGGCAGTGACCTTTATTTCTGGGTGTCTTTTCTGGTAGTGGACAAGCACTCCCACAACTGACCGATTGCTGTAGGAGCAGTGTTTGCAGTAGTAAAGCTCAGTACTGAGGTCTGGTGGCGGGGGTTGTGGGGGGGGTGGGGAACCCATGGTGGACATTTTGGGAGACATGGGAGCACCCACCTCAAATGATAATTGAGAAAGGGCCGCGCCCCTGTCCACAGACACCATTCGCATGGTTTTCTGGATCCTAAAGTAGGAAGCCTTTTCTTCGGGGTGTTTCTTCTGATAATGAACCAAGACAGAGTGCATGTTGGGGCTTGCGAACGAGCAAACGTCACAGTCGTACACGACCACGGTGTTCACGGAGGGGTCCTTCTGGTTTTCACATTCTGGAGGAAAGGTCTTGGGAGGGGTGTTTTTATTGAACGCCATGCCGCCACCGCGAGCCACGGGCGTGGATGTCGCCAGGTTCTTGGGCGCCGAATTCAGGATCTCCCGCAGCGTCTGGGACTCGGTGCTCAGCCCCTCCTGCTGCTCCACGACATAGCTGGAAAAGATCATGGCGTTGTTGATCTTCACCGTGGGGTGCATTCTTTGGTAGTGTGGCATCAGGCTCCTCACATTGGGGCTCGTGTAGGAACAGAACCGACACCGGTAGATCAGGTCCGAATGGTCAAAGTTGAGGACATTCATGGCTTCGGGGTGGTGCTCACCGTAGTGCTGCTGGAGATCTTCGAAGTTGGTGTAATCGATGTAGCACTCCAGGCACCTGTACACCGCACTGTGGTCGTTGGGGTCCAAGATGTACCTGAAGCTGAATTTAATGTACGGGTGCATTCGCTGATAGTGGGTGCTGACACTCCGGGCAGATTTGTTGTTAAAGTCACAGTGTTTGCAATAGTAAAGCCTCCCAGAGTCACTAAAGTCTGTACTTTCGTTATTGTGCTCGGTCCCATACAGGGGAACCTGGGCGTTCAGCAGAGCGGTACCGGGAATTTGGTGATCTTTCAAGTTTGTCGAGGAGCCGTAATAATCCTCTTCGTCTTCCGAAAGCGTGAGCTCGATCTCCGCCCCGTTGGTGGCATTGTAATCGTGGCTGATGTTTCTGAAGTTGGGCTCCTTCTGGGGCACGCTGGCATCTGGCACCCACAGCTGCTGCGTCGCAAAGGGAGGGGGCACCTCCAGGACTGGCTCCGTTGGCTCTTCTTCCCGGTCCAACTCCACCTCGATCTCCACTTCATTGTCTTCCTCTTCCTCCTCATCATCCTCGACGTTGATCACGGCATCCTCCTGCTGTTTGCTCTGGTTGATTTTGCTCTGCAGGTTGCTCGCGATCTCGTCGATCCTCGTCCTCTTCTTCACGGGCGATAAGTCGAGAGGAAAGTCACTAGCGAGCTTCCGAGAGGCCTTAGCTACAAAATTGTTCTTGGAGGACAACCCAAGAATTGAGGTCTGGCTTTTCTTCACAGTGTTGCTGGAAGAGGGGTGGCTGTCTGTCTCACTTTCCAATGGGAGGCTGGAGGGCGGCCCCTCGAATTTTGGCAAGTTGTCGCAGAACGAGTGTTTGTGCTGCTGATGGACTCTTAGCCCTTTCAGAGTCGTGGTGGAGTAATTACACATGGTGCATTTGTAAGGGTGCAGGGGTGGGGCTTGCACGGGGGGCTGTGGCGGC
>NW_005354595.1:4069375-4159940 GCF_000412655.1 Myotis brandtii
TGGCGGCGGCTGCTGCTGTTGCTGCAAGGAATCCAACATGACTCCTGACTTCCTGCCATTGATGCTGGGGCTCTCGTAAGACACGACCCCTTCATTCATTGAGGAAGCAATGCTTTCGCTCTGGGAATTCACAGCATCCCAATCGGACGTTGTACCCGTGTGACACTGTTTGTGAGCCCCCAGTTTTAACGAGCTCTTGCAAGTAAACGGACATTCGTCACATTTGTACACAGCTGTCTTTCCGGATAAGTGAATGTTCTCTATGTGTCGGGAGATGCTACGTCGATGCATGGTGAGGAAAGGACAAAAGGGGCACTGGAACCTGTTCATAAATCTCCTGAAGGGAATGCCCTTGGTCTCCAATAATTTGTGGCCGTCGGAGCCCATCAGCTGCTCTGCAGACATGCCTGCTGTCTGGTGATCCATAGCGTTTAAGCCGTTCTCACTGTCTATCTCATTGAGCTCTTCCTCGGAGCTAGAGTCATTCAGCATGCTGTTCGTTTCCAGGTCGGCAGGAGAATTTGTCATGTCAGCCATTCCGTAACGGGATCTCTCTGCCAGGTTAACAAGGCCAGAATTGTGAGGTGACTTCGGCTTCATCGGAGGGTAGGACAGGGGCGAAAACTTGGAAGCTGAAGAAGAATTGGGTCTCATGATGGAGTTGCTGATGGAGCCCCTGTAGGTGGAGACGTTGGCGTTGGGCATCTCCCGGCTGGCAGCATTCATGGACAGGTAGGTGGAGTTGGAAGTGGGGCTGGGGTCGTTCTTCGGCAGGTCGGGGAGACTCGTCCCTTCCTGCTGTCTGAGGTTGGAGAGGACCTTGACCATGCTGCGGTGTTTCTTCATCATGTGGTCACACCACCGTTCTCGGCGCGGGGTCTGGTAGCTGCACCACTCACAGCAAAAGTTGCCTCGAGACTTGGTCAAAGGCTTGACCATGGATTCCAAGATGCTGCGCTCCACGACCTCTGCAGGCAGCTCCTTGCAGGGGTCCTGCAAGGACACAGGCGGGATCACGGGGTCTGGCATGGGGACAGGGGCAGGAGGGAGCGCGGCGATCTCCTTCAAACTGTTTTTGTGATACATTTTCTGGTGCTTCATTATTCTCGCCCTCCTTGGTGACTTGTATGTGCAAAACTGGCAAGAGAAGACCTTTCCAAACCCCTCGTGCATCATGATATTATAATTTAAGGATCCTGGAACGGGGGGTCCCGCCGAACTCCCTTCAGCTTGAGCCCCGTGGACCTTCCTAGTGTGTTCAATGAGGAGGTTTTTTGACCTGAAGTAGCGTACGCAGAACTTGCATTGAAAAAACTTGCTTGTTGGTTTGGGATTAGGGGCAATATGCTGACCGTAATATCCTGGACTGTGGCCATAGTAACCTCCGGTTCCCAAAGCAGTTGCATTTTGACCTAAAGAGAAAACACAGGGTAAGTGGGACAAGAAAAGCAAAGCAAGAGAGAATTAAGAAATTCAACCATGCAAATTCACTTTTCTTTTCAATTATTCTTCATAGCCACGAAAGCACGAGTTTCACCAACTGCAGTCTCCATTCGAGAACTTTCAGAGAGACGACACCTTGTTTTCCAAATGGAAAAGAAACTAAGAGTCAGAAGGAAGCCGAGAGGACAATAACCTAGGAACTCAAGAACCGAAACACGATGCCCAAACCACAAAAAGGGCTCAAAAGAGCGAGAAACTCTGCAGAGCAGAAGCCCGCGTATCAAGAACCAAGGCCACTGGCTCAAAATACGTGAGAGCACTGAACTATATCAGACAGGCCGAGGTTAGTCTAGATTTACCTGATAAATCCTCTGCGATCCCAAATTCATCCTTTATAGACGAAAACTCCACCTCGGTCTGATTGCTGGCATTCATGGACCCGGATCGTGGCTCATGCGCGTTGTCTTCGGCAACATCAGTGGGCTGCAGAAACGCCGTGTGGACATCCTGAATGTGCGCCTTGAGATCCTCATAGGATGGGGCTCTGAAGTCACAGCCATCACACTGAAGCACCTCCATGACCGGGGTCTACCCTCTCACATCAGGGACCTGTGGCAGAAGGCACAACGAAACGTCTTAAGGAAGGCAGGGAATGCACAGCCTAAGTCGATGGGGCTGAAGTCATTACTGGAGAAAATTCTAGTATCGGCAGATTTCGCTTATTAAGCTCTACCAGTTGGAACACTGGCTAGAGGAAGGCCATCAGACATAACAGGGATGATGTCCTTGACTTCATAACTTCAAAGAAGGAAAGAAAAAAACACCACCACCCAGATAAACTTTTATTGGCTTGATAGATCTTCAAATGCCATTTGTCAAGGAAACGTCCAGAGTTCTAGTACTTTCTGAATTTCTTGACCAAATTCAAATTTCTTGGTAAGTTAATTCTGATTGTGGTTCTGGCTTGGGCCCATTTTCTTTTGTGAAATAGAGGCTGTCCATACAGAGGAAAAGAAAAAACTTCAATCTCCATTTGCCATTTTAGTATCATAACACTGATGTTTTACCACTACATTGTGAAACAGTATGGCATCTCAGAGTGGTGGTAAAGAGAGCTTTTATTGGACCTTTTATTATTTTAATCTTAATAATTTTAAGAAATAAAAATTTTAAAAATAATTTTATTATTTTAATTTAACATCTTAACTAATATTGGGATACACCTCTTTCCTCCCTTCCCCAAACACTTTAGTTGGTTTTTTCTTTTTTTAATGAGCTAAATGGTTATTTGCTTTTTACTACCCACCAATTATAACTTAACAGCTTCTCCAATCTAATTAGGTCATAAAATATTTCTCATGAGGTTCTCAAACAACCAACTTTAAGATGACAATCCAGTTTCTTGTTTCAAGTTTGCACCTTGGTACCTCCATTTCCATGAAGGCAACAGACAGAAACCCGCAGTCTTGAAGAGGGGCTTCCGAGTCACGACTTTTTAAAATCTTTTCCTATTTCTCTCCTTTACAAATGTGAAGTGTATCCTTGAAAACACACACACACACACACACACACACACACACAGGCTGTGAACCTGATGTAGAATAATTTTAAAAACTTGCCCAGCTACCTTCATTCTGCTATTTAAAATGGGATAGAAATCTATAGACAGCTTCCCACTAACTCAATGGAGAGTCCCATCATAAAGAAGTTAAAAATGTAGAAGGCACAGGCCTTCCTATCATAACATATATTTGGAGTGGAGATAACCAACTGTTATCTTAATGAGCGAGTGAGTTCATGGAGCTCACCCGCCACAAACTCTACTGAGTCACTGCAATCTAGAACCAGATGTCCGAGAACAAACAAATCTCTCCACACTTTTATTGTGCAGCAACTTTCTCTACTTTCATTGGAGAAGATACCTTACGCCTGCGGGAGAACAAAGTCTAGTAGTATGTCCATGTAGTAGAAGCAGCCGATGCGGGAGGATTTTCCATGAAGGCATGCTCCTGCTGATAGCCTACTAAAATAACTTCTGGCAAGTCCAGCTCTGGGCAGACAGGGGCTTGCAGAGTGAGGTGCAGATATGCACCTCCTCTTCTCTCCCCGGGCAATCTATCCTTTTTCAATAAACATCGAGCCAGTGTCTTTTCAGCTAACTAAGTCTCAAGATTCCAGATACACAAGCTTTTAGGTCTAAGCACCAACCCAAATTGTGTGGAAGAGGGTTGCTATCAGCTCTGGATCGAATTACAGCAGCCACCCAGGCCCCACCCCACTTCTCTCGCACAGTCCATTAGACCTGAAAACAAATTTTTCCATGGTGCAGACGACTCCTGCATTTAGAACACTTCATGGGGAAGAAAGAAAAAAAGAGAAAGCAGATCATCTAGTGTGCACTCCCCATCCCCCAAGCTTAGTCCTTTCATCTCAGCCAAACAAGCCACAGCTCTGCTGAATGTGTTTATCACACTTTCAAGAGATAGGAGCCCTGCGTCACTGGAGCCCTAAGACTGGCTGAGCTGCCCTCGTCCTGAGCTTCAGCGCAGCCATTTTAGCTCCGGGCACAACATGGATTCTCCGGGATTCGGCTGGGCTGACACTCGGCAATGAGCCTCCAAGAGCAGCCTGGGCTCCTCCTAGGCTCTTCTCCTCCCAACAAAGAACGAACTGTTTTCATTCCTTTCCCAAAAAAGCTGCACCTCTCTCCTCCTCCCATGTCATGCACCAAGATTTCCGAAGGTTCTATTATCCCATGATTGATAGGCTGGTCCCTTGGTCCCAGCAGAGCACTGGCTACTACAGGACGACCCTGGACCAGACCCTACGCTCCAGCAGGATTGGGGGGCGGGGTGGGGGAACCTCCAGAATGCCTTGGCTTCTTGGGAGTCGTCCTTCCACACACGCAGAAGACATACCATCCGACGCTGCTTGCCAGATTCCAAAGTCTAATGACCTTTGTTAATCACCAGCCAGTCTGTCTGCATCAGCAGACCCTGCCAACAGACACACCCTTCCACACAAAGGCTGTAGCTATTCCTTTTAAAAGAGGTTCTCTGAAAGCTCCATTGTGTAGCCGGGAGGAAAACAAAATCTCTTCCCTTCGAAACTTCAAGCCTTTAGAAATAATGCAACAAAAGCCTTTCTGCTGTGTGTCTTTTGGGAAAGTTGGGAGCCCGGTTTGCGCAACATCAACACAAATGATGGTTCTGCACAAGGAAAGCAGGGCACCTTCAGCGTTCAGTCGTCCACCCAGAGATGAAATTCCTCTCTCTGTGCCGTCCACAAACACCTCGGGCTCTTCCGAAGCTGCTAAGGATTCTAACTTCACCGGATGCAAACACAAACCAACAGTCTCCTTGTTCAGCTACAAAGGAGATTAAAGGGTTATGAGATCAGAAAAAAAAAAAAGCCACTGATTTGGAAAAAAGAAGAGATGATGAAAGTGATTTCCTAATGGGTTCTAGCTTTAATGTTGTTGCAGCCTCTACCTCAAAAATAGCTCAGAGCCTTGGAAGAGGTTAATCTCCAGGCTGCTGAGAGAACCAGCGTCGGGTACAGCTGAGTGGCCTTCAATTTGACGTCTGCACCAAGTACAGAAATGAGGATGTCGCCTCCTTTGAAAGCCATTTTGTCTTTGTGTACACATTTCTCCTGAAGACGCCGACAGAAGAAAACAGAAATTGCCAGCATGGCCCAAACAATCAAAGAAAACAGAAACTTGATGTGGCTGTGAGACTGAGGAGGTACCCATGTGCAAGAAGGCAGAGGAGGAGGAAAAGGGATGAGGGGAAGGGAGAGACAATGAAAACTGGACCCAAGGACAACCCATCCATCAACCAGAGGATGTTTTTGCAGCAGATGGTAATCCTCTGAGAAACCAACAACAAGGAGGAAAAAGATGAGAAATAAGTTTTGTGAAAATGACTGCTCCAGCAACCCTAAAAGGCTAAACTAGACTGATCTGCTACAAAATTGGGGTTTAAAATCAAAAGCCTTGATCTCACATCTACTTACTTCATTTAAAAATACTGTCATGAGATTAGCAATGGTTTTTCCCCCCTCACTGACCAAATCAGCAAAATCAAAGGCAGAAGAAGCTTCTAAATTAACTAAAAAGAAATGTTATTTCAAAAGATCATGAGATGAATCTACAAATCAAACAAGCACCCTTTTCACTCTGTCTCCTATTCCCCATACAGTTCTATTGGGTGACTAGACTCTGAACACCACCCATGATGACACTGGCTAGGTGACTATGGATTCATTCTCCAATAACCTCACACTCATGCGCTAGGTCCCCCTAACCTGGAAGCCCTAGACCAGTGGTTCTCAACCTTCTGGCCTTTAAATACAGTTCCTCATGTTGTGACCCAACCATAAAATTATTTTCGTTGCTACTTCATAATTGTAATGTTGCTACTGTTATGAATCGTAATGTAAATATCTGATATGCAGGCTGGTCTTAGGCAACCCCTGTGAAAGGGTCGTTCAACCGCCAAAGGGGTCGCGACCCACAGGTTGAGAATCGCTGCCCTAGACCAGTGGTCAGCAAACTCATCAGTCAACAGAGCCAAATATCAACAGTACAACGATTGAAATTTCTTTTGAGAGCCAAATTTTTTAAACTTAAACTATATAGGTAGGTACATTGTTATTAACTTAATTAGGGTACTCCTAAGGCTTAGGAAGAGCCACACTCAAGGGGCCAAAGAGCCGCATGTGGCTCCCAAGCTGCAGTTTGCCGACCATGGCCCGACCATCTGATTACTCATTACTCTCCAGTTCTTATTATCTATCAGCTGTTGATTCGTTCAATTTACATGGATAGTTTCACGAATTCAAAATGTGGGGTTTTGATGGGAAACCCCAAATCCAATTTTCCATATTTGACAAACTCTTAAAGTCACATTTAAAGCAAACCCAAAGGTTTTGTTAAAGGTTTGGAATACACGCATGAGAATGGGGAAAGGGAAGTTATGGGAACAGGCCGCTCTTTCTCCACCTTAAGAACACCAATGTGAATATGTACCGTCTGCCCACACACTATCTGTGCTCAGAACTCCTGGGATCCATCAGGCCTCCGTTGTCTTCCTGTGAAGGTGAAAGGAGACAATCCACAGCTCCATGGGGAGTCCTTCCAACTCACTGCGCAGGAGTAACTGGAGATGGGGGAGGTGCCTTGACGGTTCACAGAGTTCTCGCCATCCACGCTTGCCCAGGTTGGGCACTGCTCTTTAAGTCTGCGTGGCCCAGGAGCAGAAACCTGGTCTTCAAGTCAAAATCCCAACTGTCTCCAGGAGGGGCCCAGATTGAACACGCAGGCCTTGCCTGGATCTGACCAGTTCTCTGACTGTACGACTGCAGACCAGAAATAAAGCTGCGAAGCTCCCCCGCCACAGGGACTCAGCAGCAACTAATTATAACCTTCAGAGCCTTTGAGAAACAGAACCAGAAACACCATCAGGTGCTTTTCCTTTGTCCACTCCAGAAACCTAGTTTCACTTAAGACAGCGAGTTCCCCAGTTCTCCTGAATCACAATTCTAATAAAAGGCTTTAGTTTTAGCACCTGTTGCTTGTGCCTTTCTTACTTTCCTGTCCTACCAGTAGAAAACACAATTACCCAAGGACAGGTAGTAGAATACATACATTTTGGAGTAGCTCAGCTAGAAAAACAAAAATCAGGAGCTTAAAGATCTTTCTACAAATATTTTTGCAGATCAGAAACTGTTGAAATGAGGAGGTCAAAGAGCTGTGGGTTGTGTGGGGAGGTTAATGTTTCTATTTGCAAGCCCCAGGACCATGGTTTGGGAGGAATTTTCATGCTTAGGGTGAAAAATGGGGGAGGGGTGAATCACTAATTAATCCACTTGTGAATGTTGGGTTGCTACTCTTAGCAACAAGGGGTGTTCTATATCAGTGGTCACCAACCAGTGGTCCATAAGGTCCGAAAGGTTGGAGACTGCTGTTCTATATCACTTATCATCATGGTCAAAGTGGGAGTCCTAATATTTTAAAATGCAAATATAATATGTCTCTCTCTTTCATATAATACATATATATGTAATTTTTAAAATTTAATTTGAACTCAGATATGAGCATGTGCACTCCAAATTGATAGGAGATCTGTTGGCAAAATAAACCAACAAAGAACATCCAAAACAAGCTACCTCCATCGATCTCACAGCATTTGGTACGACTATAGATCCTAGCTCACCATGTGGTGTCTTCAAATGTCCTATCAAATGTTTATACTGTTTGCTACATGATCTAAGCAGTTCTGTGTACTCTTGGCAATCACCACACTAATGAAAGGTTTAACATATCAGGGAGGATAAATAATTAAGGAATTCAGAAGGGAGACACAGCTGTTCTTCAAAACCAAATTTTCAGAAGAGAAAGAATTAATTTGCAACCACATATGTAACCCCCAATATGAGACTGAATTTACACAGTAGCAGAGAAATACCATGAGACCTTGAATCCTGCCAATGCGTGTGGCCTCTGTGCTACGTGGTCGGCCTGGTCCATCTGTGGAACCTTGTACATTAAATGCAAAGTCTGAAGCAGGCAATCTGTGGATTAATAACCCAGTCACCTTCTGGCCAAGAAAGCTAGTCTTCAGGTTCTCTATTTTAGCTTTGTTCTCCTGCATACAGTTTTCAAGTATTACAGAGCATGCTGGGGTAATATTTCCTAACAGATAGCTTTGAGATCATCATTAAAATGAGATGAGCACCTAGGGATGTAATCCAAGTGACTACAAAAATGCCAGGTATGTAAATAAGCAGTGATTCGGGCTGAGTGACCTGTTATGAAAGTGAGTGTCTAATACAGAAAGAGATAGTACATACCTTCTGGAGAATTCATGCATTCCTTTGCAATGATATAAGGCTAATGGAGGCCAACAAGCCAATAGGCAGCCTGCCAGTTCCCCTGTCCTTAGAAAAGGAAGCGTGTGATTTGAACGAGGAGATAAAAGAGGAGAGAAGGGACTGGAAAAGAAAGGGAGGAAGCAGGGTGGTATCTCAGTAGCTTCGGACTTCATTGTCTGTAAAGGGGGACCTTCAGTGCACTAGATAACTCTTAATTCTGAGACGTGTCCTGACACTATTCTCCTCGAGAAACAAAACGAATCCTTACACTAAAATTCTCAAAAGACAACCATGACAAAAGAGATCCCAGCTCATCTCATTCTTTCAAATGACGGAAAACCATTCTTGGTGTTGACTGAATTCTCTGAAATGGCCTGGTCCCATCAGGAAGTTCCCTGGAAACGGTGAGCCCATTCTTGACCTAGCATTTAGAGCCAGAGAACACTGATTTCTCTCCTCCTGAGCCAACCCTCACCCAAATAGCAGAGACAGAAAATCACGGTGTTCCTTTATAGACTCTTCCAAACGCTGGCTGGGTTTCTACAGACACTTTTCACACTACAAGAACTCTCATTATAAAAATTGTAAAATTAAAGGGAAGTTGCAGATATGCTGCTGGGTCTTCATTACAGAACTGATTAAGACGCAGGCTAAGCAGAAGCTGCGGTACAAGGCATTTTCCACACCATGAAAGACCAAGCAGTGCACGGGGTCCCTCTTCTGTGGGTTTGAACGCTTGACTGACCTCAAGCCTTGGCCATAGCTGTTTCTGGCACAAAAGGTTGAAATTCTATGTTGTCAGTGAATGAATCCAGAAACCATTTTAACAATATACCTCATCTCAATTAGCATTCAGAGGGAGGGAAAAGGACCCCCCCAAATGATGTATGGTTGGCATGTGGACAGTATAAAAAAGTTTTGTTACAACTTCTTTTATTTGGGGAAAAGCCCACAGCTGTCCCAATCTCATTCCTCTGAGACTTGCTCACCACCTTCTAGGCCAGGGGTGGGCAAACTTTTTGACTCGAGGGCCACAATGGGTTCTTAAACTGGACCGGAGGGCTGGAACAAAAGCATGGATGGAGTGTTTGTGTGAACTAATATAAAGTCAAAGTAAACATCATTACATAAAAGGGTACGGTCTTTTTTTTTTTTTAGTTTTATTCATTTCAAACGGGCCGGATCTGGCCCGCGGGCCGTAGTTTGCCCACGGCTGTTCTAGGCTCTTGGTTTGCTCAGAAAATTCAGACAAGTCACTTCCTTTAGATGAGAACTGTCCCTCCCACTTCTGCCTGTATCAGTGGCACACAAGGCCCTGATCCAAGCAAGGCAATGACCTTTCCGATCTAAATTTTTATATCTGATAAAACTGATTACACGAGCCTGGCACCTGGGTCTGCCTGTCCCTCTCCAAACCATGGCTCCTGATCTGATAAAGCCCTCAGCAGGCAGGGATGGCTGGGATGGTGTAGGTCATGACCACATTCATAATTCTTCCTCCCCCAAAAAGACGGTCCTTTCCTTCCCCCCTCCCCTTGGCCTCCACCTTTAACAGAAGCCATTAGGCTATCCTCCCTCCTAATTAAACTAACCACTGGGCCCTTTCAGGTCCACTAATAAAATTTTACAATATAAACAGACAAGCAAACAAACACAGTATGTGTTTATGGATAGGACCAGCAGATACCCAAGAATTTGGATTTTTTTTTTTAAGGTAGCTAAGAAATTTCTCCCCCTTCACAATTCCCATTCTACTTCTTCCATGAGTTAAGTTCACTCCTAAAAATCACTGCACCCCAAAACCTTATAAACAGAAGGTTAAGACGTGTGTCTGTCAACACAACAGTAGAATTTATCACCGTGTGAAAACACTGCCGTGCTCAGGTGCGTGGGTCAAGCCCACATTCCATGAATCCTTGATAAATCTCACCTTTGCCCCACAAACTTAGGTTTTTCAGCTTATTCACTACCGGCCTGTTCTAAAAATAAGTGACAAGGCTACAGCAATGCCTACCTAGCAAGTAAAAGAATTTGTTCCCAGCAGGCGTGATGACGCTGCCTGCCATCTTCACCTGCAGCCAAGTCTGGTGAAGCCTTTCCTTGGATCATTTTGTTAAATGAAGAGATCAGATTATGATGTTCCACCTTTTGGTGCAAAGGGTGTGTTTTAGAAGATTTCCTTCTCAGATTTTCGAAAGATTCCCCCCCACCCCTGCCCCTAATTCATTCCCTTATGATTATTCAGAGACAAACGCCCAGTTTTACATGGCTGACTCCTCATCATTCTGGTTTGGGCTGAAAGGTTTTATCCAAGGGGTTTTCCCTGACAACTCCATCTAACATTAGCCCACCCTCCCCACCCCATGGAATCCAGTCCCCTGTCCACAACCCTGACTGCACTCACTTTTTATCACCTTATGTTGTTTTACTTTCTTCTCGGTTGACATGGTACCTATTTGTTTTGTCTCCCTCCCCTAGAACATCAGCACTCTGAGAGCAGGTCCATGCCTGTCTATGTACATTGGTATCTTTAGCACTGGGGACACTTCACACCAATGGGTACTCAGCAAATATGTTGAATGAATGAATGAATCAATCAATCAATCAAAGGTTCTGAAGTATAGGAGTCCAATAGAACATAAAAAGATTTATCATGAGTTAGATTCTTCTACTAACCTTATGTTATCATTGAGCAGTCATCCCAACCAGTGGCAATTTTGTTGCCTCTCCATCCCCCCACCCCACACCAGGGGTATCTGGCAGTATCTGGAGACATTTTTTGGTTCTCACAATTGATGGAGGGTGCTACTGGCATCTACTGGGTGAAGGCCAGGGATTCTACTAACTATTCTATAGTGTACAGGTCAGCCCCAACAACGAAGAGTGATCTGGTCCAAAATGTCACTACAGTGCCGAGGTTGGGAACCCTGTCACAAGCAGTCTCTGCATTTAACCTACCTGCCTTACAAGCCTTTCATGGGGTCCTGGCTGGGGAATCCCTGTACTAGACAATCAGCACGTTCTTTCCTAATTTAAAGATTTTAGGATTCTATGTTTCTAAATTATCTTAGTGGCCTTCATGTCATATGATATCACAAGCTTTTAGTTTTATTTTTTTCCGATTTGGGTCTTTTACTGAAAACTTTTCAAGAAGATTTTTTGAGCGATAAGGCCCTTGCACTGTTAATGATCGTGTGGACTTTGTGGGTAAGGGGTCGATGTCATTACAAATGGTCAAATTCTACACTTGGCATGTGGCTTTCAACTACAATTTCTGTGAAAAACACGATGCATAATTTTTCCAGTTCGACGTATAGAATTACCTTCTCTCCAATTGATGGGGCCCCAGGCTACTCAAAATCACTTTTGCTTCTTATATCCCCAGGGGCCAGCACAGGTCTGGCCCTGATGAGATCTTGGTATGAATGAGTGTCTGCATGCCTGCTTTCCAGGAGAAAATTAACCCAGGGTACCAACACGAACTAAACATTCAGGAAGCTAAGTAATTCCAGAGAGCCTCTGTGACCAGAAAAACAAAACAAAACTGAGGGCTATGTGACACTCTCCACACTGCACCTCCTGAAGCTCATGAAGCCACGTCACAATGATAAATGCGCTAACCATTGGGCACTAGGAATTCTAATTCTAAGTCCCCACTTGTCCTTGATATTTGAGTAAGTGGCCATCTTCCTTTTCCTGGTCATCATCCATGGGGAAGGTGCTCCGGTTGCCTCATCCCACTCTCGTATTTATAACTTTGCTAAGCTCCGCTGAACTGATGTGCCACTTGGAAATATCATCTGCAGCCACACTGGAAACTATTTGGTTGCCTTCCCTGCACAGAAACCTTTTAATTCTTGTCTGCAAGGATTCTGGGAAGGCTGAGGAACAATTCTCCCTTACACCTCCACATTCTTTACACATTTGCATGGAGGGAAGTATAACGAAGTTAGGCAGGAGTGGAGTTTCTCTCCTTTGCCTCCTTGAAAAGTACTGAAACAAATGTGACTGTGCTTTCCTTAAATCAAATAGAAGAATTCATTCTAAAAGCTAATTATCTATAGGCTCACAATGTCCATTAGAGAGGCGATATTAAAGAACACGTGATCCAACCTGATCCAATCTATTCGTTTTTCAGATCATGAAAGTGAGGTCTCAGGAAATATAACCTGCCCCAGGCTCCTGGAACACAAACTCTCTGAAGCCAGAAAAAAAAGGGGGGGGGGAGGGGGGAGGAGGGGAAACAACTTTTGAATTCTACAGTTTGAGAATGGAAAGTAGCAGTAAAGACACTCTATAAATGTTATTCAGTTCATTAGTAGCTATTCCCACTTAAAGCTCATGCCCATATATTCTCACTGAGACTAGTCTTTCTTCCCTGGGGAGGCAGATTCCAGAATAAGCCCCTGTGTCTCTTCTGCTCTGAATTCTCCACTCAGGACAGTCCCTGAAACCCTGCAAAACCCATCGTCTGCCACTTGACTGTTCAGAGATCTCCTTAGGCATGCAAGCAGTGTGCTCATACTTTGGAAAGACATTTGGAAGACTGAAAGTTGCTGACAAAGGTATACACAGAAGAACAAGAGCTATAACACTGAATTATCTTTCTTCAGAATCCAACCTCACGGAATCAGAGCAAGGTTATGTAGGAGCTTTATGTCTGCCAAATCTACCCCATGAGGAACATCGCCTTGTTTCTTATGGAAAATGTGCACTGCCAACAGAGTCACTGACGGGGTGGGCTGAATGAGCCTGAGGGGGCTCTGGAAATACAGGGTCAGTTCATTTACAACGGAAAGGAGAAGAGCAGTCAGTCCCTCAAATGCCTGGCAAGGAAGCCAGTGTTCTCGTGGCACCGCTAGTGAGCGGCTCAGACCAGTAATTCCAGAATATTGTCGATACCGGATTTCACCTCGAATTATATACTGTGTTCTGAAACCAACCACAGATGGAGTATTTTACCACATTTATGAATATATGTGTGTATGTGTGTGTGTGTGTATCCTTTAGTTATCTCTATTTCCAGTAGATATCTATATCCAGTTGAATATAAAAAAAGTAAAATGTATCAGAAATACTCTCCATAAGGGTCTCTCTTATAAAAGAAATCCTTATCATAGTGAAGAGAATGGTTTAAGAAGGTGCTGAGATCTGCATGTTTGGCCATGTTTTTCCTCCGTGTAGAAAGAATACTTTTACCTACATTTTGAAGGTCCAAGGAATTCCCTTCCTTTAAGACAGCGGTTCTCAACCTGTGGGTCGCGACCCCTTTGGGGGTCGAACGACCCTTTCACAGGGGTCCCTAAGACCATCGGAAAACACATATATAATTACATATTGTTTTTGTGATTAATCACTATGCTTTAATTATGTTCAGTTTGTAACAATGAAAATACATCCTGCATATCAGATATTTACATTACGATTCATAACAGTAGCAAAATTACAGTTATGAAGTAGCAACGAAAATAATTTTATGGTTGGGGGTCACCACAACATGAGGAACTGTATTAAAGGGTCACGGCATTTGGAAGGTTGAGAACCACTGCTTTAAGACAATGTTTCTCAACTGTATCCTGCCCAGGAATTTAACCATGACTTTGTAGACTGCTGAAGGGGTTACAGAAGAAAGACAAACCATCAAGACCCCAAATCAGGTTCTGAAAGCAAAATTAAGCAGATCTTTAGGAGAACATTTAAAAGGTATCATCCTCATTGTTTAGGGGCCAAGAGAAAGTTCTGATAATTATGTCCCAATCCAAGATAAATAAGTTAGGGGGGAAAATGAACTAAGGGAGGGAGAAGGGGTGACAGAAAGAAACAGGGCACAAAAAAGGCCAATGAATTATCTATTTTGAAAGAACAGGGCACAGAAGAAAAGTATACACAACAATTAACAGAGGTACTAGAAAAGAATAGATCAAAGATGAGATGATAAGACATCAGAATGAGATGAAAGGGGAGCTGGCAGTTGAAGAAAGAAACCAAGGACAAAAATGATATTGCAGAACCAATAAATATATTAACGTAATAAGAGGTAAAATCCACAAACCAGAAACAAAGTTGATGATGTGGAAAACAGTCTTCAAAAAAACTGACAAAATGCAAAGGAGAAGGACAAGTAGATGAAAGCAAGTAGAGAAGATGACAGATGAGAAGGTTTGAAAGTAGAGATCCAACATACAGATAAAAGGTATTCCAGAAGCAGACAGCAAAACAAAACAGAGCCAAACAAAATATGCTCAAATCCGTGTGACAGAAAATAACTTCGTTGAAATACAGGAATATCAGATATTCCAGGAAAAAGTTAGAGGATCATCAGAATCGAGACATATTAATGATAAACACGGAATTCTATAAAATCAAGATATTTAAAAATTAATCAATGACAGGGGAAAAGGGAAAAGGTCACGCAGCCTCTGACCTTTTCACAGTAACAGTCAGTGACAGAAAGCAGGGAAGTCCTGAGACAGAGAGAGCAAGAGATCTGAGTATTCAGTTCCCAGCTAAATTCACAGCCACAATAAAAGAAATAATAACGCGTTTTCCATTAGTCAGGGAATGCAACACTTATTAACTCTTCTTCAAAATCTACTCAGTGATGTAATATCATCCAACCAAGAGAAGATTCAGAATCAATCAAGATCTCAAGAACAGGAAATTTAGAGGCAAGCAGAGGATGTGAGCACCAAATCCACTTACACTTAGAACTAAGATCAAATAATTTACAATTGCAAAACAAAATTGTAATTCCTTAAATGTAATAAATACAAGAACAGTAAAGTATCTCATATGATAATAACAATACATTATATAAAATTGGGAAAAACCCTCAAGCATAATAACAGAAATAAAGAGGTGGGGGGAGGGGAAGGTAGGATAAATCCAAGTGGGAGAATGGTCTCAACTTTCATAGCAGGACATAAATACTTGATGTTATTTCTTTCTGAAGTAAAAAAAAAAAATTTAAATCCCCTAATAGAGGTATTAGAGCGCATAAATTAAAGTTTAAAATTTAATTAGTAATGAAAATAAAAACGGACTATATAGCTTTTAATTTTTTAATCAAAGAAAACAAAGACCATATAGTAAAAGACAGAGGACAAAGGTAAATTGCACAGAAAGCTGCAGGTGAGTGCAAAAAATTAATTAGAAACAAGTATATCTATTTTATCAATAAATGTGAATTAGACAACTGCTACTGTGGAAAATATCCCCAGAGTAGATTAAAAAATAAACTCTAATTGCATTTGTCTACAAAAGACCCATACCAATGACACAAAGTTTAAAAGTAATAATATGATCAAAGATATATAAAAAAATAAGTAGGAATTATGACTAATATTATTCATGGTTAAAAATTCAAGATAAAAATGCTTGTAAGTTTATCCTTAACTTTTACAAAAAAATCAGCAGAAAATATCCACAGATGTAAAGGAAAATAAATTATGATTTTAAAAGTTCAAAGATAAATGCTTAATAATGTAAAAATGTACAATCCACAATGAAGATTTATCATGCTATTATGCCCTCACCCCGCCCCAACACCAAACAGGTAAAGAAAAAAAAAATGGCAACAGATACAAGAAGGAACAAACAGAAGTACTTAATAGATTCAATAGAAGAAGACAACTAAGGATAGAATTAATAGAATTGACTTAAGAGACACATTTCAAATTCCATTTCCTGGAAATAGAAAACACATTTTCATTTCAAGCAACGGTGGGACATTTACAAAGGTTTTCAAATGCCCACGGAGGTTTACAAGAGTCTATAAAGCCAAAAGTAAGAGATAATAAATTACAAATAGAAAAAATAGTCCATCATTTCTACTTATTAGTCAACAAAACTTGGGGGGAAAAAGGAAACAAAACATTCCAAGCACTTGGAAAATTTTTAAGAATTTTCTCCTAAACAATTTATTGGGTAATGAAATAAAACTTCAACAGACTTTCAAAATGTTATGTACATAAAATGTGAAATTTGCTAAAAGCTTTACTTAGAGAAAATTTCATAGCTTTATAAGAATTATAAATCAAGAAATAATAGTAATAATTCTTAAAATCAAGAAAGAATATTACTAAATGAATTAAACATCTTAAGAAAAAGGAAAATAAAAGTGGAAGGATTTAATTAAAATAAAGTAGAAAATCAGAAGTCAAAAAATCAAAAAGCAATAAAATTAACCAAGTGACCACTTATTTTCTTTAAAAATATAATACCACATAGAATTAAACAAAAACCATTATCTAGCCTAGTAAGGAATGGGGGGGTTGGGGGGATGAGGAGAAAACACAAATATAGAAAATTAAGGCTAAAAGGTAGAAAATTAAGGATAAGAGGTAGAAAATGTTCACCAATGTACAGGAAAATAAAGTATAACTTAAAAATGACTATGTACAACTCTAGGTAATATTTGCAAACCTAAATGTAATAGATGAACGCCTAGAAATCATCTAAAAAAATATCAACGTTCGATCTAAATCTGCTTTTCCTCCCGACTTCTCTTTGCCTCCCCTCAGATACGTGCTCCTGCCGATTCACCGTTTCATTTCTGCCCAGTCGGCTGACGTTTACCTGTCTTCCACTCTTGTGTCAAGTTGAGAAGAGAAAGAGGTTCCCATCTTCTGCCTGCCTTTCCTTCCTCATTTCCCGAGTACCCGTCCTTTCCCCCCTCTTTTGCCACATGGAAGGCACGCTCCCACTCCCACTCCCCACAGCTGATTCCTTAGCTTGGGCTCTTGATCCAATCCTCTCCCGCCTCCACCGGGGAGCCCAGCTGATCTGCATTTTCAGCTCTCTGTCTGATACCAGCTAAGTCCTTCCCACCTTCCCAACACACACACACACACACACACACACACACACACACACACACACACACACACACACCTTCCTCCCTGTGCCCACCATACACACACACACATACACACGCATACCGACTCACAGCCCCCCGCCCCCTGTCCCTCGGGCCTGTCTCTTTCCCTAGAGAACTGGGAAAACTGAAAGTAGAGGTACAGTTAAGCCATCTAGGGTTGAATCCCAACTCTGTGATTTAAGAGCTATATGAATCCTTGACAAACTAAATTTCCCAAACCTCTATTTCCTCCTCCATGCTAAAGAATCCTATTTCATAGGTATGTTGTGTGGAATAGTCTGGATAGTGAACATAAAGCATTTGGCAGAGTTTCTGGCATACGGAAAGACAATTATAATTGCCATTATTACCATTAATCCTCCCTTTCGCAGACAAACAGCTTTCATGCTCCCTCCTCAATCCTCTACACCTGGCCTTTGCAGCGACCATTCAGCTGAAATCAGTTCACCGTGGTCAGGAACGACCTTCTGAGGACAAATGAAAGGCTAGTTTTACTGGCTAACTTTCTTCCACACCCTTCTCCACCACAGCCCACACTCTCCCTGAATACCCACTCCCCCAACACCACCCATTTGCATCCATCCGTCAGTCTCAATTTAGACCAGGGTTTCTCAACCTTAAGCATCACCAACGCTTGGGTCCGGATCGTTGTTTGTTGTGGGGGAAGCTGTCCTGGACGCTGGAGGACATTTAACAGCATCCCGGCCTGTACCCACTCCCACTGCCCCCAGCAGGAACCAAAGTGTTTCCACTGATCTCACTGAAGACACTGGGGAGTGAAGTGGGGGGGGGGGGAATCATCCCCAGTGGAGAACCACTTCCTCTAGAAGGCCCTGCCTGGCACCCCAGGGCTGTGCTGAGGCCCCTCCTACGTGTTCCTGAATCTCCCAAGCACTTGTCACACAGCACCGTCTGCCTAACTGTCCATCTCGCCACCCTGACCTGAGAGGTCCTTGAAAGCAAGGACTGTGTGAGGTTCATTCCCAGCACTGGCCAGTGTCTGGGAACCTACACAATCTTCCTCCACCACTTGGAAACACCTTCATCTCTAAGACATACCTTAACACAGACTTTCAAGGGAAGAAAACCCATGTCATGTCCAACACATACCTTAACACAGACTTTCAAGGGAAGAAAACCCATGCACATTAAATGTAAACTGATTGTAACATGTATCCCTTTAAAAAAAAAACGGTGTGTCTTTGTACCCAGGAAATAAGGAATCAGGCTAAACTAATGGGCTGTATGAGTTTGGGGGGAAGCGGGGAGAATGGGGGATGTTGGTGAAGGAGCTGAGGATCAGAATTGGCGAAAAGCTTTAGCTCCACTCCCATATGGCTACGAATTACGGGCCTGGTTTGTGGCTGGAGGCTATTCTAAGGTAGGTCAGCAGGACCCCTCCACTGGCCTCTTGCCCACTGTTATCCTCACACACAAGTCCTCTCCTTCCCTAATCTCAACACTGTCCTTGTGTTCAGATTTCCTAGCTGATTTGGGATTTCTGAATTTAGTGATATGTTTCTACCTTCATCCCCCTTTTCTCATATCCTTGTGCTTCTTATACTGTTCCTGCCTCTAGCGATGAAATCTCAGGCAAAGAAGATTGTCCTTACAAAATACTGCTTTCACTCAAAGAGCAATATTGCGTTCCAGAAGGCTGGTCTATTTGGGAGATGAGAAATGTCAAGATTGAAAGAACTACTGGTCGCCAAATGGAATTACTCAAAGTAAGTCTTTAAAGATACTAAAACAGAATGAGGTCACCGATGGCCAGGGTTCAGCACGGCACAGGCAAAGCTCTGGTCACCAACGCTAAGAAGCCCAGACATCCAGCCTGCATTTCAAAACCTGTGCTTCTCCTTAAGGAAGTCTTAGGAGAATTCCTTCGCAGTTACAGATAGTGAAAAAAATAAGCTGTAAAACAGAAGGCATAGTCTGCTGCTGCCTAAATAATGATGGTAGGAATAAGTTAGTACAGACTTTAGGTACAGGGAGACAATTAGAAGGTACATTCCCTAGACCCTTCGCAGTGAAGTTTTCTCTGGGAGTGCGGTTAAAAGGGACTTTCACTTTCTCTGAATTCCAACTTCTATCATGTTTGTATATTTTTTATTAGTATGTTGGTTTTACAGGCTGGAAATGATTTTTAAAGTTGAAGTGTTTTTAAGGGAAATATGTAAACAAACAAAACAGCCTCCCTATTTAAAAAAATCCCCAAGCCCAACAAGTCAGCCCGGATTTAAGGGAATGTGCGAGTGTGCGAGTGTGCGAGTGTGCGAGTGTGTGTGTGATAACTATGGTGTTTAAATCCTTAACGTATCCACACAACACTTCGGCCACGTGAACAAGAGAGGCACGGCCGAGAACGACCACACAACACGTGCTGCCTATTAGCAACCGGAGCAATTGTCAGTGTTTTGCTAGCCCGCTTCACAGCAGGTGCGCCGCCCCACACCACTGGAGAAAGGGAAGTGTGTGTGTGTGTGTGTGATAACTATGGTGTTTAAATCCTTAACGTATCCACACAACACTTCGGCCACGTGAACAAGAGAGGCACGGCCGAGAACGACCACACAACACGTGCTGCCTATTAACAACCGGAGCAATTGTCAGTGTTTTGCTAGCCCGCTTCACAGCAGGTGCGCCGCCCCACACCACTGGAGAAAGGGAAGTTTAGCAGGATCACATTTGAACACAAACATTAATCAATGGAGCCCACGGAGTGACCATTCCATCCAATGATCACTTCTGTTCCATGAAGCTCTACGGAGGACAAAGCTCGGATCTCAAGGGACTGTCTGCTTTACCTTATACCCCCAAACACGTAAAAACATCTTAAATGTCTCTCCAGGAAATATGAGAAGCCACATAATCCATGACACCCGCCCCCCCCCCCCCCCCATATGGGACGCCAGTCATGACCACCTCACCCCACAACTGAGATAAGGTTGGAAATCTGAGACTAGATGAGGTCAAGTCTGGCTTGGAAGTATCTCATCATTGCCAAGGTCCACTTCATCTCACATTTAGACTGGTGAAGAGGGAGTCATTGACCTGGCGCTCTCTGCCTTCATTTAAAAGAAAAATCATTTTCAATTGAGCCCAAAACACATTCTTATTGATCAGCTACCATGTGCCAACAGCATCCATTTATTGAACATTTGGGTGCCTACTAGGTAGCTGGTACGGTTCTGGATATAAGAGTAAAGCAAGTAATGCAAGGAGACAAAAGGGAGGTTTGGAAGTTAAAGTACAGTTGGGACAAGACTAACATAAAAAATTAGAGAATGAAGAATTCTAAATACTCTGTAATGAAGTGTGGATTGTTATGGAACAGTTTGCAAGTACCAGTATAATTGGGACAGCTGGGAGGGCAAAGGATGAGGTGGGTCCCTGGGTCTGATAATGAATGTTCTTGAAAGCTAGGCAGGCCAGTCTGGGTCAGTAGAACTAGCAGAGGTTTTAGCAAAGAAAGATAATAGGATCTCATCATCCTAAGGGTTAGAATGGAGCTTTATCGCCTACTACCTGACCTCAGGCAAGATGCAAAACTGCTTTCTCACCTGTATAATGGGACTAAAAATATCCGCCTCCCAGGGATTAAATAAGATATCTATGGAGTCTCAAATGTCAGATTCTTCCCTCTCTGGCTTCATTGGGAACTCTTACCATCCTTAATCAGAGGAATGAGATAGATGACAGCTAGGTCCTTTCAAGGTGAAGGTCTGGGGTGGGGGGGGCGGGGACAGGCTGGAGGGGGTCGATGTGGGGAAAAAAGGGGACATATGTAATACTTTCAACAATAAAGATTTTTTTAAACACATCATTTTGGGACCGCTGAGAGGAATTTATGGGGGCTGGGAAGGGGGAGAGAAATATGTAAACAAACAAAACAGCCTCCCTATTTAAAAAAATCCCCAAGCCCAACAAGTCAGCCCAGATTTAAGGGAATGTGCGAGTGTGCCAGTGTGTGTGTGATAACTATGGTGTTTAAATCAGCTGCTGGCTGGTGTGGCTCAGTTGGTTCAGTGTCATCCTGTGCACCCAAAGGTTGCCGGTTTGATTCCTAGTCAGGGCACATGCCTGAGTTTCAGGCCTGATCCCCAGTAGGGGGCATGCTGGAGGCAGCTAATCCAATCAATGTCTCACAAGTCTGTTTCTCTCCCTCTGTCTATAAAAAGAAATTATATATATACACACATATATATAAAATCTTTAAAAAATTAATAAAGCAGCTGCCAAGATGGTCCAGAAATGAGATAAAGTAGGACTAGGCCGGGAAGATGCACTGGGGGTGAAGAGGAGGTGGTCAAACCTAAACCATATTGGGAAGGGAGCAAAACAGAGGCCAATTCTTTCTGTGAACTCCACCTAATGACCAGGTCACCACATCAAGAGTAACTAATGAGATGTGGTCTGGGCTCTTTTTAAAACAACATATGTCAAGAAGAGTTATTCAGGGATAGATTTAAAACAATTATACTTTTAACTACATTTTTGTATGATCAGCGCCAATGAAGGTGTAGAATATCACCCAAGAACTTTAAGAAGCAACAGTCCTTAGGTTGAAATACTTGAACCAGTTGGTTCTTCAGAGATAGTGCATCAACCTATGATAATGGCATTCTTATATATTTTCTATTGAACTAGATAGCAAGGAAATTAACTTGAGGCAGCCCTGTCAGGAAGAAATATAATGTAAGTTATAGATGTAATTTTAAATTTTCTACCAGCCAGAATCAGGTGTAATTAATTTCAATAATAGTCTATTTTAGCCTACTATATCCAAAATATTATTTCAACATGTAATCAATACATACACATATCAATGAGATAGTTTACATTCTCTTTTTCCTACTAAGTCTCAAAATTCAGTATATTTGGGACTTACAGCAACATCTCCATTCTGACCAGGCATATTTCAAATGCCCAATCGCCACACATGGCTCAGGGCTACCATCCTGGACCATGTAGAGATGGACAACCTTCAAGTCTCCCTTTGAACAAAGTCCTTACTCAATAGAGTTTTTCACTGGGAACTCACCTTGAGGTAGTCACCTACTGCAGCTAAACATCTGGAGTGAGAGATAAAATGCTAAATCACATCTGTTCCCTGGCTTACAGCCCTGCACTATCTTTCCTTTCCCTTAAGATAAAGACTAACCACTTAGGGATCCCTCCCATTCAAAAACCAGAGTCTGTCGCACTAATTTTTATGGATCCTTAAGTAATATCTTGAAATCTTATCTCTGTAATAATAGAGATACGAAGACCTTCCTCAAAGCACACTCTACCTACACGGTCAAGCTGGTTGTTTCCATAACACACCAAACCCAGAGCTGATCCAGCTGAAAAACACCTTTGACCAACAAGGGCTTTTTTGAACTTGGCAGTTGGCCTGCCTAGCAGCACCCAGCATGGTAGCTAAGAACATGGGCTCGGAGCCCACTTGCCTGAGTTTGAATCCAGTTACTAATTAATTGTCTGAGCTTGGTAAATTGTATGGCCTCTCTGTGCCTCCATTTGCTCACCTGCAAAAAGTGGTTCAAAAAAAAAAAAAAGGTGGGCCCTAGCCGATTAGGCTCAGTGGCTAGAGTGTCAACCTGCAGACCGAAGGATCCTGGGTTCGATTCCCCAACCCAGGCCCTGGTCAGGGCTCATGTAGGAGGCAACCAATCGATGTGTTTCTCTCACATTGATATTTCTCTCTGTCTTTTCCTTTCTCTAAAAATCAACAGAAAAATATCCTCGGGTGAAGATTAAAAAAAAAGTGATACTAGTTCACAGAATTATAGTAAGGATTAAATGAAGTGATACATAAAAATTATTTGGGTACATAATCGGTCACCAATAATTCTTAGCCATGATTTCCATGGACTTCCCCAGTCCTCCAGAAACACCAATATCATGTTTCTCCACAACCTCAGAGAAGTCTGCAGGCAGTATTGCACAATGAAATGAACACAGCTGACCTATATTCACATCACCTCATTGACACCTAACACTAATGTGACCACATGCAAATTACTTAGCCTGTCTGAGCCTGTTTTTTTTTCATATGCTAAATAGGAATAACAGTAAAATTGCACCCACTGTACAATAACATAGTGAAAATTAAATAACATAGGAGATAATCTGGCCCTAGAAAATACAGTGCCTGCCTTCTCTTGAGTACCATTAGCATCTCCCCCTTCCCTTCTCCATCAGAGCCTGTTGCTCTGAACACATTAGTTTCTCTTTACCATGCCCTTAATCATCACTAAAATAAATGCTACATAGCAAGTCATCGTGACCACCAGCTCTGAGGAGGCCTAGTCTATGAAGAGCATGGTGCTTTCCTTCCATGATGATACATCCTCACAAGGTTGGAGGATGTCTCCTGAATATCCCCAACTTCCTTTAAAAGGCTACAAAGCATTTGTCATCCATGGGTGAGTCATCATGGAGTACTGGAAAGGGCTGGTCAGAAGACAAGTTTTGGGACTTTGTCCTGGCTTTCAACCAACTGTGACTTTGGGGAAGTCACTTGACCTCTGAGTTGCAGAAGGCCAATCTGCTTCATGAAGTTGTTGTGGAGAACAAATTTACCTAATGTTCACTGAGAGTCCTTGGTCTAATGTATGAAGAGCTTTGCACATCAATGTAAGGCAGGGATGAGTTATCGAAACCTGACTTCCACACTTCTGTGTGTTAGTGGTATATTTGGGGAATTTGCTCTGAAATATAGAAGGGAACTCTCACTTTACATGAGCTGTGACATCTCCTACCTTCTTTTCCAGTTCCAAAGTCAGATCTGGAGATCCAGACCTCTGACCTTGAGAGCAGGAATAGAATGGGGCAAAGGCAAGGAGCCTGGGGCCAGGGTGACTCAGGGCTGTGGAATTCATTAACCAGTGAAATGCTCTCTGCATTTCTCTCCCATGTCAGGTCTCTGGGTTAGCAAAGCATACATGACAGATGGAAGAAAAGGGCTTATTTCTTTGTAGACCAAATATTTTTATATGCATACACACTTGCATATACGTGTCTGTCTCCAGATATGAATGCAAGGATCTAAGCAAATCATTCCTCTATTACAGTGGTTCTCAACCTTCCTAATGCCACGACCCTTTAATACAGTTCCTCATGTTGTGGTGACCCCCAATTTCATTGTTACAAATTGAACATAATTAAAGCATAGTGATTAGTCACAAAAACAATATGTAATTGTATATGTGTTTTCCGATGGTCTTAGGCGACCCCCATGAAAGGGTCGTTCGACCCCCAAAGGGGTCGCGGCCCACAGGTTGAGAACCGCTGCTCTATTAGGTTGTACAAAACCAGAAACCAGCTTAATGTTTTGAGAGAGAGGTGTTTTAGAAAATATAGCATCTCTTCCAGTTGTCTTTTTCTCCACTACCTCAAAATTTGCAAATTAAGCCCGATAAATTATTTGTTATGATTAGCAATTTTAATTAAAAAATCTAAGTGAAGAGCAAAAGAATTCCTTCTCAAACACTGTAAGACTCTGAAGTTGTGTTGTTAGTGGGTGGGACATGGGGACATGCAGGTTGTATGAGGAGCTTAATGATTCCAGAATTTTAAAAAATAATAAAAAAGATGGTCAAAAAAACCCTAAAGCAAATGAAGCCTGTATTACATGCTCATGTATAGAGCTACCTAATCTTTTGTCTACGTTGCACATTTGTTAAATGGGTGCCAGGATTATTCTAGAATAGGAAAGGACCTCGAACGGGACATTCCAAATACCTTGTGCTTGGATTTTTCTCACAGCTGTAGCTATACAACTCCATTAAACCAGCTGCTAATAATTTTCAAATGGTCTGTCCATTCTACCAATGACCTTGGGCCACCACCAATTTCACACCTCATCTTCATGTCTTAATCAACCGCCTCAAATGGAATCCCTTCCTCTTTCCAAAGAGAAATGTTTTGAAGAAAGACTGTTAATCATGTAACTTCTTTGTCATTAGGGAATTTGTCTAATGTGGAATTTAACCTACAAACCTCAATCCTTCTGAGATTTTCTTCTCTGAAGCAAGGTAAAAAAAAGCTAATTTTTTCCCCCTTGTTGAACAGAACAGAATGCATGGATGGGTCTCTCAGGGCCCTGGAAAATTCTCTTGAATGTGCTTGATCAACAATGGGAACTCATCCAGAGCAAAATATGCCAGGAAAATATATCCTAAGCTACTTAAGATAAATCTCAGAGAACGTCACTTTCTGTATAATCGAGGGTGTGGAGAGGAAAAGAACTTATAAAAGTGATTTCATTTTCAGATGTGAGTTCTTACTGGGACTGAAGATGATTCGGAGAGAAATCAGAACCAGGAAAACAGGAGTGCCAGGACTAAAAGGAATGTCCTTTTCTTAGGCTTGGAACCGAAAATATTTTTCTCTCTCGTGACCATCTTAACTTCAAAAGCAGAAGCCAGGAATGTCAATCCTTATGGAGCTGCGCTGGCTGCTTACTATGTTTCCATTCTTTCCACCGAGAAGGGGGAAGGCAGCCCATTGTGCGTCTCCGCCAACAGAGATGAGAAAAAAAATCTCTTGTTTTTAAACTTTTGGAGGACACAGATAACTCAGGAAGAATGAAAACACGGAGATGAAAATAAAGACTATTTTAGAATTACATGTTAGATTTTAAAAATCAAAAAAGTTGGACATTCAAGAAATGTCAGAACTTCCAGTAACAAAGAGATAGGCTTCATCTGTGTGCTAAGGAAATGATGTGTCGTTGTTTTTTTACCTCTTTTTGTTATTTCTTCAGTACTTTTGTTCCAGGAAGACCTTTTCTTCATTACTGTAAAAATATCAAACCGGCTCCCATTTCCTAGAAATTGATCATCTCCTTTTCCAGCCACTATAGTCTCTGTTCTACCTTTGACTTTTTACTAATTCTCATCAAATTAGCTCAAAACCTTGATTTCCTGTACTAGCCATATTCTTTGTAAAAAAAAAAAAAAGCTTGCCTTATTCTTTACTCAACCAGAAGGTACAGAGGAAACCATCAGATATGAAGAATGCCATTTATAGTCTCCATGAATAAAGGTGAGAAAGTGGCTTGGGGCAGCATCTCTTTGTTCACGATTGCTGGCAAGCTTCCAAGCAAAAATATTCAGTAATCTCATGATAATTGGATAACACTCCATTATGCACGCCCGATGATGCAATAATGTTTCATGTCGCAGCATGATGCAAGTGACATGAGCTCTGGAGTAGAGGACATAGATAGGGAACGACCTGGAATTCCACAGCAAAGCATATATCTCTGACCTAGATGTATTTGGCTAACCTGAGAGATTCACCCATACTGTTGAGTGGAGACAAGTCTCGAATATTTCTCGTCACAAATGATATTTAGCCTAACTGCATAATGTACCACGCAGTGTTCTTTATATATGCCTGAAAGTGGACTCTAGAAATGGGGGAAAGGATTTCCCTAAAGATGTTTGGGAAACATCCAAACCAAGAGACGAGACAAGAAGAGGAGGAACTTTAGGTGTTGCTGAGTCGCTAACTGGAATTTCTGAAGTACATGCAAATGACGGTAGAACATAGGCTGACAACAGATTTGAAGAGTAAGGACATCCATAGCCTAGTCAAAGTCAGAAAAGCCTCACAGAATATAGTTGTTATTGCCTAAGGAGCTAAATGGATCACCAGATTCTATAAGCTTGCGGCAGAATGATATCCAATGGCTCAAAGGTCAACTAGTGCAGAAAAAAACCTAATCTAAGAATCCTGTAGGCATTTTGGAAGGATGGCAGGCGAGTGTGGAATCTAGTCTAGAACGTAGAACACTCAAAGATACAATCATCACCGTTAGTTGGTTTGGAGATACATATATATCAGTGCTACTTACAGCTTCTAAGGGAGTGATCCTGCATCCTGATCACCTGGGTACCCCAAAATGTCTGAAAGAATGGATGACAAGGAAGACATCCAAATAGCTTTATTTGGGGGAGTTGGTCTTCAGCAATTAGAGCGTACAGAAGCTAAAGAACATGCATTACAATGCATCCTTTGAAGCGTGACAATGTGTTATACCTGCTAACTACTGGAGAAGTGAACAATAGATTATGAGCTTCTAGAAGGCCAGTGTGGCTCAGTAATTAGAGCATTGGCCCCACACCAAAGGGTCACAGGTTAGATTCCCAGTCAAGGGAGGTACCTGGGTTGCCAGGTCCCATCCCAGGCCCCAATCAATGAGCTTGTGGTAGGCAACCAATCAATGTGACTCTCTCACATCAATGTTTCTCTTTCCCTCCCCTTCTCTCTTTTTCTCTCTCCCTCCCCCCCACCTCCTCCCTTTCCCACTCTCTCTGAAAGTCAATGGAAAAAATATCCTTGGGTAAGATTTAAAAAGTAAACAAATAAATAAAAGAAATAATTTAAAAATTAAAATAGAAGGCAGGGTCTGAGTCTCTCATTTCTGAAATCTCCAACAGTTAGCACAAAGCCTACCAAGTAGTCAAATGCTCAATAAATGTTTGAATGAATGATCAAAGGAAAGAACAAGAGTGAAAGATAAGTAAGGGTGGTGTTCAGCATTCAAAAATTGGGGAACGGGCAGTCTTTTTTCAACTTACGAAGGAAAGTCTAGGCAGGGAAGGGCTGCGCCATACCAATGGCAAAAGCAAATCAAAGAGAAGGGCAGGGGACGCACAGTCAGACAAAGAGAGTTCGCCAGCCCTGTTCCCTTTTAACCACACTCCCCCCTACAAATACCACGGCCCATCGCTGGCATGACTTTCAAATCCAAAAGGCAACAGCAGCGACAGCAACCACCTGAGCTCATTAAGGATCACAACAGGGGAGGAAAGAGACAGGAAAGTTTTACAAGATAAATGGAGAGGCAGCAATTTCTGAGGCCTCCCTTTAAAAAGGGGTGGGGAGGAAGGGTGTGTTCACAGGGAGTGGAAGTACTAACTTCCACCTAGGTGCCCCATTAGGCCAATATTTTGCAAAACCAGGTGTGTGCAATTTGCTTATTAAAGTTGTCACCCTGGGGCAACTGACAAGACTCATCAGTCCTGGAAGACATGTGCTATGACCCCAAGGCAAGTTAAAGCATATCCGGAATATTTTAAGCGAGAAAGGGAATCTTTTTGTTAAAGTGAAAGAGGATCATTTTGCTGAAACGACTGGGAGAAAAAGGCACTGAGGGTGGTTTGTTCCCAGTTTTATGCAGAAGTTACACCATTACATTCCAAAACAAAGGCTCAAGGTTAGATTGAGTTTCCAAGAACAAGGGAAATTGATTCCATTCTGTAAGTGAGGGCACTTCAAAACGAAATGGTCTGGCAGAGGGCAAAAGCTCCAAGGTGAACCGCCTTGCCTACGCCCTAAGAGGTCCCTGAGTCAACACTCTTGAGCACCAAGATCTCTTAGAGATCTAGACAACTTTCCCTCCCCATCGGCAAATATGGTGGAGACAGGAATGGATGTGGAGTGGCCCATGGGAACAGATGGCAATGGCACAGCTTAAGAGCTGTCTGCTGCTGACAGATGCTAAAAAACAGGAGAGCTTCCATTCTGTTTTCCAAGACCAGCCAAGAGGGGCAAATGAATGCACCTACGTGGGAAGTGACATGGGCCTTTTCTATGTTGGTATCGATGGCATTCATCTCAAATTAGATGTTAACAGGTTGCTCTCCCTCTACCTGCCAAACACTGACCCTATTCAGGGCAAAGTATGATCATACATACTTTGTTCATCCGTAGGATAACCATGGCAGAGCTCTAGTGGTAGGTGGCCCATATCCTGTGATAAAGTCTCATTTACATGACAACTCTCATGTGCCTCGCACTGTGCTAGAGTCTAGCAGCTAGACCATCACAAATCCACAGTCCTGTTCAGACTGCCAGGCTCATTTACACCCCACAGGAGACCTCACAACAGCTTCTCTTTGGAACCAGAAAGGGTTCCAGAATTATACTTAAAACCTTGGGAGGATCATATTACAGGAAAGTTTATAACCAAAGTTTTTCCTTCTAAATGTACTACATCAACTACTAAAGAATACTCCAAAAGTCCTCTTTAATCAGTTTCATCAAACTGTACGGGATCTATCGATCCTAACAGGTTACAAGGCAATCATGCCCCCTGTTCATTTTTCTCATGAAAATAAAAAATAAATAAATAAAAGGCACAGGGGGAAAAACGTCCACTGTGTGTTTGGCTTTGTTCCTCAAGATCTAGAGGGTTTTTGTGCTACTTAACAATACAGTTAAGTTGGGCAAGTCCTTTAAATGTTCTTGGATTCCATTTCTCCGGCCATAAAGTGAGATTAAATAAATAACCTCCCAGGTTTCTTATAGTTTCAAAGTCACATGTGTTGTAACAGGTAGGAAACCTTTAATGAAATATCTTGAAGCAGTGATGATCAGGGTGCCGGGTGAACACCCTGGGTGAGCCTGGGCAAGGTTAGGACCTTTCTGAACCATGTACAAAGGGAACGGATTTAGTAGATAGATGGTCCATGAGGTCCCACAAAGCATATAGGCATTGAAAGGCAAACTTTGGACAACATGTAGAACAACTAAAAAGGTGACGACGGTAAAACAGGGAGCTGAGTGACCCCTCACCAGTGTCAAGGTTAGACTGTACAAACAACACAGAGAGCTCTTCAGGCCAGTTGATAAAACTCATGGTGAAAACCCGATCATTGGTTCAAAGGGCTGCTTAACAACCTAGTTACCTTGGGTAAGTCACTTGGATAATTGTTCTGAATGAGAGTTTCCTCCTGACTAAATATCCTCTTCTTTGGTTTAAAACATTTGGAAACAGGAAGTCTTCATGGACACCAGTTGAGAAAGTGTCTGGTGGGGAGGAAGGCTGTGATTTTAAAACACCTAATTGTAAGGGACGGCAACTATGGGGAAGTGCCACCGCCTATCATTCACCCCCTCCCGCCCTCTGCAGCAGTCTCTGCCTGATCTCCACGCTCCTTTCCAACAAGCCTAGACAGGGCAGAGAATCCTCAAAGCCGAGCTCCAGGCAGTCTCCACCAATCAATCAAAACTGGCACAAGAAATAAAGCCTATTTGCCAACACTGTTGTAGCGGAATAGGCAGAGATGGCCAAGGCAGGAACTGACATTCCATTCCAGGCCTCCCTCACTTCTCACATTGTGGACTTTGGACATACCACGGTAGCCTCTCCAGAGCTGCAAAATGCAGGGGTTGGGCAGGATGATTTCATAGGTCCATTCCAGCCTGGGATTTCATTTCTTTGACTATAGCTAGCGACTCAATATTCCCTCCCTTCTGGACCCCATCTCCTTGAGTTTTTTGTAGTTGACACCACAGTGTACGGACGCATCGAGATTTAGAATGTGCTCACAGACTACGTGTGGATCCTCAAGGCAAGCACTCAGGCATTTTATTTATAAAACCAGGATCCAGCCTTATTGCCAACATGCAGTGGCTTGAATTCTGAGAGCTGGATACCCTTGAGTCATTATCAACTTTCAAAATAGGCAGCACATTCACTCAGCTGGACAGAAAGACATTTCCAGCTTTCAAGTCATTTCGGATTTACATAAACATACTGGAGTCAAGAAAGCTTAAAGAGTGGTCTGGTGAGGTAACAATACAACCCCCTTCTTACCACCCCACCCCACCCCCATTTTCCTCTTGTGCTAAGTCAGTAATGTTCAATGACTCATCATGCAGCTCCCTCCTCTCACTCTAAGGCCGCACACCAGCTTCTTGGGGATGAGTTACCTCTTGGTTATGATTTAGTAAATCAGAAACTATTCGAGTCTGTTACTTTGTTTAAAACAGGCATCACACATCTTTTAAGCTACCTTGAGCATACTTTACCTTTTCCTGGGGAAAACAAAAGCCTCCATCTATCCAGATGAGAAAACAGCCAAAGAGCAAGTCATCATGAGAACTCATGACTCTCTCTGGTGTCCTCCCCTTCTCTTCAAGTGGTTTATGCACGAGTAGGGGTAAGGAGTGGAGGTAGGAACTGGAAACGCTTATGAAAGCAGATGGGTCCCACACACCAAGCAGTCCTCAACATCGGTCCCATGTGCAGGATGGCCAGTTCAAGTTGTCCTTGTTCTAAAGTTCTGATGGTACATGAGCTCTGTACCCTATGCCTAAAGGGCAGCCGGGGCAGGACAGGATCGTTTGCCACAGTGATCTGAGCCACTTCTCAGCAACATCTCGGGGTTAACAAGATCACATGTTCAGCTGCTACTTAAAGCCTTGGAGGCACTTCAACCTCTTAACTTGGGTAAGCATTAGAAGCCTAGTAGGTAGTGTCCAACTTCTCAAAATAACTTGAAGAGACTATCTTCCATTCCTGGAGCTTCTGAGCATGCCAAGGACATAGCCATGAGTTCTTAGGCCATGACCACTATTTTGTTACTCACAAATTACTGTCAAGAAGAGAAATTTCCTCAACTTTCTTTTTTCTAGTCAATTGTTTCCTCTCTTCTACTTCTAAAACGACATTCTTCTCACTCCCTGAGACTTAAAGTTCGAAGGAAGCCTAGAGAAAGATCATCAAATACCCTTAGCAATGTCTGTTCCGCAGCCACTCTCTTTAATGCATGCAGGATATTTTTGGGGTGCTAGTGATGATAGTTGTTTTGGGGATAGACAATCCACAAAGAGAAGAAATAACATCCCTGCTCTTTCTTAGGAAGCCAAAGTCTTTGTCTGATCTGTCCAATTTTGAAACATGGTCGTTTTCTTTTTTGTTGTGATGAGTGCAGAAAGCAGCCTTCAAAAGGTTATATTGACCACACACATTGCTCTGAAGCAGCATCTTCTTTCCAAGTTACTTCTATCTCTTGAGGGAATGTTTACTTAGCTGGTTCAGCCATTCATTCATCCACTAACTGCACCCTGAAGATCAACTACTTATCAGGAACACTAGTAGAACCCAGATCAGGGTGATTCTGTGGTCAAGGTCATTCTGATTCACAAATGGGTCAGCTTAGCTGTGGCCCCAATATCAGAGGCAACAGCTTCAAACCAGGTCAGGCAGGCAGCCATATGGAGAAAGTCCTCGGTCAACAAGTACTTCACTTTATTGTTCATAGGAAAACAAAACAAAACAAAACAAAACACACCCGGAAGCTAATTGGATGGATCAGTAGCAAGTCCTTTGTAAAAAGAAATCAACATAATATAACATCCCTTTGTTTCTGCCAAAGGTATTAATATGAAAACCTGCATCCAATTTAATTGACGAATGACAGATATTGTGCTAACATTGTCTCTGTGCTGGAAGGGGGCGCGACAGGGCAGTGGGGGATGATGGTAGAGTATAGTAAGTAGCCTGCCACTAAGATGACATTTCCCAAACCTAAATCATTTGGTATACAGTACCCTTAAGGTGCCCTGGAGCTACTGAATTCCTTGGGAAGAAAAAAACGAAAGCCTGCTCCATAGCTCAAATTATTAGCAGTTACAAATATCTAGTTCTGACAGCATCTCTTTTCCCTTTCCTACTTCCTGCATGTGAGACATCAGAGCACAGTGGCTGCTTCTTCCTCTCTTGCCTAATGATACTGAATTCTCAAGAACTGTGGTTCCTAAATTTGGCTTCTAGGGTCCCACCCTAGACCTACTGAATCCCTCTCCTGTGGTAGAACCTAAATATCTATTTTTAATAACCTCCTTTTTGGTTCCAAGTTCTCAGAATGATTCTGAAGATCAGCCCGGTTTAGGAATCACTGCCCCATGCCACAATTATGGTGAATTAAAAAAAAAAGTTTTTTAAAGGACTGTCCAGCCCACCCCACCCCACCCCCGACATGTGTGGTTCCTCCAACATTTTCATTATAAGCAATGGAGAGAACAGAACAGCTTCCTCCACTACACCCAAATACCCAGCAATTAGCAGACTAGACCCACAGATTCTTCACATTCTGAAGCTGTTAAAACAAACACTGTGTGTCTGATGCAAAGTTTGCTCAGCAGCTCCCATGATTGTGTGGGCTCCCCTATCCATCTAAATGAGCAAGCCAAGGCTGCTGGTTCCAGGTAAAATGACAATTAAGGAGCCTCAGTCTTCCACTCTGGACTCCATCCAACCTCAGACAAAGATTGACTAATCCCTTGTTGGCGATACAAAATTAATAATACAAACAAAATCACCTGCCATTAGCCAAATCTAATCTAATCATTCCTTGCAGTAATAATTTTACTCAGGATAGTTCAACTTCAAACTTGACCTGGCATGCACAAGAAATGAACTAACGATGCTGGCCTTATGTACAAGGTACTGTGGGGGAAATGCAACTCTGTAGACTGGACTGGGATGAAATGTGAGGATTAAAATCAGAATTAGTAAACAGGACCATGAAGAGAAAAGTCTTTTCATTTTCCATCCACATACTATTCGGTCTTCACGGGGCCTGCATTAATATGGTCTCGGCTTCAGAAAGGCTTTGACTTTCCTGCTATTATCCTAGTCTTGCTTTAACACATACTTTATATTAGAATGCGTTCCAGGAAGCATATGGCAATAGAACTAGGTCAACCATTAACCAAATAACAGGAAACTGCTCTGCAGCGCACACCCTTCAAAAGCTTGCTTATTGAGCTGGCTCTTCAGAATATGTCCTTCACTGAGGTTGAAACTAGCAGGTCCCATGGTTTTTTTTAATGCTGCAAGGTAATCTCATACCTAGAAGGCTTCTGCACATACTAGACTTTCAATGGTCTAAATCATTCCATTGAAACATTCGTTCAAGAACTAAAATCAAAGGTGAAGAGCATGTTTTCTGAATCTGCTTGAGCATCTTCAAAGAATGAACCTGGTTCCATTGCTTCATTCTTTCAATTCTGTTAAATTGATAGGAAACACTATATTCTCATCTTCCCCCCCCCCATATTCCTTGTTTCCATGCCACCAATTTACCCCATGAAATACATGCCACAGTTCTTTTAGACTTAATAGGTCAAATAAAGTCTTGGAAAAAAAGACCTGTCTTCCTTTTTTCACATAAAACTACAAATGAGTTTCCTCCAGAACCATCGGCCTTGAATTGCTGAGTATTCCTCAGTTTGAATTTTTCCTCTCCAAAGTTTCACACTCAAGTTCTACAAAATCTAACTTTACAATGCCCCGAAGAGTCATTCATTCAGGGTCATGCTAGTAAACTACCAACAATCACACTCTCCTTGGCTTCTTTAACCCGGATTACATATCCGGCATTCTTACTGGCAAAATATATTTCATATGGAACTTAGAGTTGGGCAGTTTCCCTTGATGAAGAACTTACATTAACTCTCATTTTTAAATTAAAATGTCAGTGCCAAATCTCCACTTACGGGAGCTGAATGCTGAATGTCTAGTGAGAGTTGGAGTAGCAATTATTGTTTAGAAGACACTGAAAGGTACTGTTCAGTTTCAGAAATCCAGGTGTATTAAAGGAAGATATTTAAGAGCAATATGACCTTTCAAAAAGTGCTGGATCTGGTTACAGACTGAACACACTGACTATGTACAGCTGCCCGGGCACTGTGCAAGGCACTGACAATACAGGCGAACAAGGGAAACCCGGGGCCTGGCTTTCTGTAAGCTTCTAGTCCAGTCCCACTCAGTAATTAATTATGAGACAACCCAGTGGGTTGGCTTTCAAAGTTGATGTGGCTAAATTTTAACTAAGATCTTTTTCCCTGAAAATAGTCAACAAGGCTGCATGGAGCACCAACATATGGCACACTGCACCAGGGGTCAAATGAAAGAGGCTGGTAAGAGTCGTTCGAATTGTGCAGTCTTTGGGATTCTGGACACCCAAATACTCCCCCCAGCCATGCTCTTCTTGGGAACTGTCAGGCTTTTCTTTTAAAGAAGTTGGTTGTATAACCATAGTCAAAACAAAACAAAAACCCAGAACGTCATCTAAGGAATTTAATAAATAATCTATTACAGAAGGTTCAAGATAGTACAAACAGAGGTTAAGGTACTTTTCTTCCCCTTTACAAGATTTGGAGTCATGTTTCATAGAGGAGCACACTGGCTTTTAAAAGTCACCATACAATAGGCTCCTGCCCAGCCTCTAAGGACAAAAAGCTAAGTATCTGTCAATCCCACCACTACAAGCTTCAAGGAGCCCCTCACAGGGATTTTATTTGGACTCCACTGTATTCTGACTTGTAATCAGATAGTCACTGTTCAATAGTGTCCTGTCTATAGTAAGTGTTCCTAAGGATGGGAGGAAAGGGAATTAGTATTGTTATGTGCCCACTATATATCAGGTTCTGCACCAGGGATTTACATTCACACTCTCATTTATTCCCCACAAGAAGCTTACAGAGTAGACTTTTTTGTTTTGTTTTTTCCAAATAAGGAAAGCGAGGATCAGAGATTAAGTTATTCACTCAAAGTCACACAGCAACTCTCTGGCTACATACCATGGCTCTCACTGTCAAGGTCTTAATGGGCCTCCCAACGCCGAGAGCAAAGGGTTCCTTTCTATGTGGTCTCTGTGCCAGTCAAGTGTCCCCTCGAGGATGAGAGCGCGCTGCTCCCCACACAATCGCCAGGCCCCTTGAGAGCAGGTCCTGTGTTGCTCAGAGTGCCCAAACACTGATGGTGGAACAAGGTCAGGCCAGTTCCTAAGATACAAAGCAAGATGAACTCAGTGGGTCCTCCTGCCAATTGCCCTTGTCCTTACTCATCTGCAGGAGCATGCCAAGGCCTGCCTGGAATGACGCAGGCAAGGGTCACCATGGGTGATCCTATACCCCTCCAGACTGTTACAAAATAAAAGCGCGGTGCTGAGACAGGCTGGCTCCTTGAAAACCCACCACCATTGTTTTGTAGGAATCAAGCTTCTTAAAGAAACCATTTGCGTCTGTCAATTTCCGCCTTAAACCCAAGAGATACAAAGTAAAGCCGAGCCTAAAAGTAAAAGGTCTAGGAATCTGTGGACCCACTCCATCTGGAAGTCAAAGTCCTTATATTTCTGGCTGGCCCTTCCTTTTCAATTCACAAAGGAGACAAAATTTTCCCTTTTACTGAAGTTCTGACTACAAACACATTTAAATAGAGGAATACAGATGAATGTCATATTTATGAAAGGCCCAACTTGTGCCATTAATAAAAATGTATCCCGACAACCACTCTTTCTACTCTTAGCAGCTCCTCTAGACCAACCCCAGAAAGGCAGGGTTGCTGCAATGTAAAGCTACTTAACATAAACAAACATAGAGGCCGCACTTGGGTTAGGAGATGTGGCTAATTTTAGATGACTGTTTCGTATGTGATGAAGCGGAGCCTGGACTTCTCACTGCCTCAATGCAACCCTCGTGCCTACATTTAAGCAACTCCACCTCAACTTTTTCTCAACTCTGGAAAGCAAGTGGTAAGGCAGCTGAAAGAAGGAATTCATTCCTGCGCCGTGAGGTCTTCACACTGGCCAGTCGGATCCATGGCTTGACGCTGAGAGGAATTCAGCTTTTAGGAACATCTGATGCTTGCCGGGCCTTGCAGTGTTTCTGCTGATCCGCATCTGAGAGTGCTCACTCAAGAGAAGCTGTGAAAATCCTCCTGAACAGGCAGCAGGAATCGAGAGAGCTCTTGGTGATCAAGAGCGACTCCGTGGGTCCCTTCCTGGGAAAACTCTGGAATACTCCATGCCTTGAATGCATACAGAACACAGTCTGAGATATTACAAACAAGTCAAATATCATATTCAATGGACACCAGAATCCACTTTTCCAAGAGTCAGTGACTTGCTCTCCCTGTAACATAGCTGTGAAGTCCACTCAATGTCCAGCCAAGTGTACTTGTGAATTTCCTCCCCTCTCATGCCAATGAGAGGACCCAGTTCCAGCCTGGTGGCTTGATGTACTTGCTCATCAGTTTTCAGGTTTCACAAGGGAAAACAATCTACCCCTTAAATTGGAGAAGCTTTCTTTCCAGAACTAGACAATCCTGATGGCTCTCTCCAGTTACATAGCAATTATGTAATTGCTAAGCTGCAGAATCACTGGAACCATTCTGCAGCCTTCTCCTGACTACAGCTGCAGCACAGTGTTCCGAGATGATTGCAGCCTTTGAACGGATGACCGGTCTCCAATCTGAGCACAAAGGGGTGTACAATGGGATTCCATCTCCAGCACAAAGACGCTCCTGCCTCACGAAGCCCTTCCTCCTCCTCCCAGGCTGTGCAGCTAACTCCTGCCTTTGCCCGCCCTCCATGTGTGCGGAGTGTGGTTCCTTCTGTTTATGCAGACAGGTTCCAAAAGAGGCAGATAATCAGCTGACGTTTTGCCATGGACCATGCACCAGGCAATCATTTAACACATAACATGGAAGCTCCAGAAGAGGACAAGATGCAAGGGGGGCGGGAAGATCGCTCTAGGCTTCCTGCACTGGCATGAAATGAGTGCTTCCCTTCCTCCTGCCAGCTCCAATCCTTCATGTTGACATTACACATCCTGTACTGGAGATCCACCCCCATGCTGCCGCTTGCCCAGCTGAATTATCTCCTGCGTCACAGCGGTGGTAACAGAACTGCTGGCTCGGCAGACCTGAGAGCACCATTTCAACGCTTAATGCACTCAGCAACTGGACATATTACCAGTGCGCCGGGGCTGGTCTGTGGCCCTCTCAGCAGCCGAGCAATACTCGACCTAACCGTCTGCTAACCAGATGGCTGGGTTGCCTCTTGGGACCAAACTATTAAACTTTACTTTATTAAATTCTATGAAAATGTGGGGACAGTTTACAGCAGTGTGTCTGGTTCATCTCCAACAGGGTTGCTAAGATGAAAATGACCTAAAAATAACTGGAAACTCTACTACTTCACACCAACAGAGAACAAGATATTTCGGAGTAAATATTTAAATGAGTGATCTGCCAGATTACGTCCCCCAGCAGCACTGACTACATGCTTAGCAAATTATATTGTAAATATATACAAACAAAGACACAGACATGCATGCATCTAAAGAGGGATCCATTTCCCACCGCCTCAAGCCACAGCTCACCATCTTCAGGCTCCAAGCTATTTCATTGTGGCTAAGGACACCATCTCCATCGTAATCGCCCAATTACCAAAACAAAGAGCCTAACACAACTGACAGAGATGGAACATCTCCTGGGTTCGACTACCTAGGCACGCTGCAGGCCAGCTAGGTAGGCAAAAGGCGCTCAATAAATGTTTTGGTAAATAGATGGACACATGTTTCTTAAATATAACAATCCTATAAAACACGTTCTTTCCAACTCTATCATCACCCCACAACTGCTAACTAGGCGTGCAAAGCCAGGCGGCAGATGAATGGCAAGGAGCAAGCCATCTGCACCAGAGGCGCTGGACGGCCACTAATTGATTACTGCAAATGAACTGCAGAGGCGGCCCTTTATTGGGTCCCTGGCAGGGTGCTGGGTGCTTTATATACATGAATGCCCCTTGGCCTTCACCAGAGAGAATTCCATTTTAAGGATGAACTGGAGGCTAGGAGCAAATCAGGAGCCTGACCCAAATTAAGCCAATCACCTTTCTACTACTTTGTAGTCACAAGGAAGGAAGGACCCCCGCAATTTGTAAAGAACTGAACACTTGTGAAGGTGGCACTCCCAAATATATCCCTCAGTTCCAGGGAAACGGGGGAAAAAATCTTTCCACTCCCAGAGCTTTTCAGACATCCTAGGAAATCCTAGTTTCAGATCCTATTGTATCTCCCCATACTTCCTATTCTACTGAGGGCATTCTAGATTATTGTAACCACTAGCACACTCAAAGTGACTCCTCCACTCCTTGAGTTGGGGGTCCACCCTTTGAGGCCAAAAAAATCTCTCATTTGAAATCATCCTAGAGATCTGAACCCCAGTAAGTAAATGCTTGTCTCTCTCTCTCTCTCTCTCTCTCTCTCTCCCTCAGATATCTCTGGACACCGTTTTAAAGTGGCAACTGTAAAGTTTTATAATTAAAAACAACTCCTTTGTCTCTGGGAATTTTCAAAATAAATAAATACGTAATTCATCTTGGGTAATCTTTTTTCACAGGTGAAAAATAAATCACTCTACTGTTTTATCAAAGAATCACGTGCACGTCCTTTCTCTACCACTAACTGCACCACCACCAACCACCACCACACACTACCACCAGGGAGGCCACCGATGTGCTTCTGACTTGGAGCAAACCAGGTTAGAGAAGTCCTGTTAAGACCTATCAACACCACTTCACATTTTGAAATATCATCTACCCTGAAGGCATTCTAAAATTAGCCTCCTTACCCTGAGATCTCAAGCATCTGATATTGCAGTACGTTGGTAAGACCAAGTGGACATGGACTATGAAAATAAACATTTGCACAGAGAAGACCAGAGCAATTCTCAGCAAAACCACAGGACACCCCCTGAACAGGCTCAGCCCTATCTGTATGAGGGAAGCCAAAGAGGCCCCCAACCCTTTTAGAAGACAGAGTAGCCAGTATTTTCACTGCAGTAAGTAAATTTTCTTAGACAAGCCATTTTGCCAGAACGATGCCAGACAACAGGAACAATAATAACATCTTTCTTCCAAAAAGCTCAGAGAAGTTCACAGTGATTAAAAATGTGTTCCTCCACAAGACTTAAGGGAATCATTCTGCAAGGTTGGGATAGTCTTTGTTACCATGTACATGTTCTTGTCTAAGAGGACATGGCATCAACCCTGAGGTTGCTCACAAATCCCTACTGAACACACACACACACACACACACATCAGCTATGGAGTGCAATCTGGAAAAGTCTACCTGAGAATGGGCAACAGCAATGAGCACCACTCATCAGTTAAGGCAGACACGGTACAAAATTAATCAGGCAGGATTCAAAACACTGAGTTTAAGACCAAGGATGAAACAATTCACATCTGGCAAAGCCCTGGGAGAACATCTTGACCTCAGCTTCTCCATCAGTAAGGAAGGAAGAAACGATCATTTTTCGAGTACCAATTATGAACCGGGACCTAATATACTTAGTAGTTTTTAGGTCTATGTCAATTCTACAGATTCTTATTATCCCCATTTCATTGGGTAGGAAATCATGGGAGCAGAGAAGTTAAGTGACTTATTCAAGGTCCTACAGGTAGGAAGGGACAGAGCCCAATTCCACCCTGTGCTTATATAGTGCCCAAGAGTGTGCTCCACCCACCACACGTTACTTCCTTAATGAAGACCTCTGCACTGAAAGCTGCATGTTCACCCAGAAATATGGAGAACTCTGCACTCCCGATGTTTCAACAAAAAAATAAAGTACCTCTCCCAGAGAGAATATATATACAGTTGACCCCTGAAAAGGGGAGGGAAGCAACTGCCTTCAGTCACAAATGAGCATATCATTGAAGTCAACCCTCAGCTTACAGATTTCCAACCACGGATGAAAAATATATATATACACATATATTTACAAATTTATACACATATCTATATCTATCTATCTATCTATCTATCTATCTATCTATTTATACACATATACACCCACATATACGGTAGCCAAGTTCCTAGCTGTTCTTCAGACAGTTCAATTGCATTGAAGTTTAGCCCTGGCATGCAAATTTTACGTGCATTATTTCCCCATATAACTTGCGTGTCAGAAAGGGAAGGCTGCCAAGAGACAATCTGGCCCAGTGATTCACTGTGTCACACCAACATGCCCACTTCTGACACAGGTTGTTGTTTGTATTTCCTAGAAATCATTGTCTTCATTTGGGAAATAAACAGCAAACAGCGTCCTCAGCAATGACATGTTCTTTTTCTGCGAGAATACCCTGGCAGCAAATGTCATGAATTTGGGGGGAAGAGGGTAATATAAAGTGGCAAGCTATCGCTCTTTATTCCTTAGACCTTAGCGATCATGTGATAAGGCAGTATCTTAAACACAGATGACTCTCTTTTCCCTTTCAAGATTATGCCTTATAAAGTAAGAGATTTATTCAAATGAATCACATTAAGTCTACGGAGCAGGTTTCATGTGCTGAAAAACACAATCTAGCCAATTTTGGATTTTTATGGTTGAAGATTCCTATTTGCTGGTTTATGAATGCTTTCCAGTCATTCGACTCCCTGAACTTTTTTTCTTTAGACAACAGGCTATGCAATGTGTATGGTCATAGACAAAGTAATATTGCCACAGTCCTTTCCACTAAAGCGGGGAAAAGATGATGGAGGTGTGGAGAAGGGAAAGGGGACAGTGGGGACATTGGAAATTCACCACCATTCAGAAGCTGCTTCAAAAAAAAACATCGCTAACACTTACCTGTGCTGGGGTCAATTTTGGTAATTGTAGCCGACGTCTAGAAACAGGGTTATGAATATAATTACCATGAAGCAGCAACGGGGCAATCATAACCTAATTAAACCCACTGACTAGATTATCGTTTTTCCCCTAATAAATACATAGCATTTAACACTTGCTAATTTCAGGATCTATAGGTGATGTTCATTCATATTAACAAGCTACAGCCACAGGTCAGAGAAAGAATGGGTGAGGTACTCAGATTCTTGAGTCCACCAAGGGGTTAGGGATGGATTTCAGGGACAGCTGATATTGGTTCTTCAATATCACTTCACTTCTCCACCCCCCAAGAGAAGAATGAGTGATGAGAACTTCCACACAAGTTCTGGATACAATTCTGCTTTCTTAAAGACTCTGCTATTTTATGTGAGCTACACAATGTGCTTTTTCACATTACAATGGAATCTGTCTTTGAAATGTGATTTCCTTTTCTTTTGAGTAGAATGGAGGCTTCCTCCCCTGGATCTAAGTACAGAAACTTTAAACATTTACCTCCAGGACATGCTCTGAGGCTTCCTCTCCTACCCCAACTCTCATGAGTGTATTTTCAAATTCAATGTCCTATTCCCAATTGGGTGTCACTGCAGGCACATGGATACAAGACCCAATTTACCTTCACTTTTTGCAAAGCCCCTGAGGGTAGTCTGGGTAGATTTCTCCTCAGAGAAGAGGAAGGCTGAAGACACAGGCTGGGGGCTGGTCTTGGAGAAAGGCTAGTGTGAGGGAGTGTCTCAGAGGGCTAGGCGCCACTGACTGGGGCCTCAGTTGATGCTACCTAAGACTGAGTGGAGTCCCTATTGCTCTTAAATTAGAAATCCCATCTGGACAACCACATGCTTCATATAGGTTAAATTTTACTCTCTTCAACTATGGAGTTATTTTTTTCTGAGCATTTTCCTCATATCTTAAGAAAGGAATGGTTTTGATAAGTTGAGTAGATATGAATGGCGGGTAAAAATGGGTGACTCTGTGGCCTCCTCTTGTACACTTTACATACAGGACACATGCTTATCCTCCTACAAGGTCCTGGGTATGAGACTGTCTGAACAGTTCCATAACAAAATTAAGATTGGTGAAAGAGTCTAGTCAGCAATTAATGCCCAATTCCCTGCCTTACAGAGAAGCTACTGTCCTGAATATCACAGGGATATCTGGACCTGTTCCATCTCCCTTAGTACATCTTGTTACTCTATTAAGGGCATCTGTGGTCATCCATGAACAGCAGCTTCCTCACTGTACTGTGATGTTTCAGGGAGAAGCAAATAGAACCAAAACATTCATGTCTCCATGATCTAAATAGAGCACCTGGTGATCACTGAAGGGCGTGGGGGACTCTAGCACCCAGCCTTTGAAGAGTAACTGCACTGTCTTCCCAAAATTAATGGAACTAATTTTCAAATGTGTCCATGCGGCTTCTGAAAACCCTTCTCGTGTCTATAGTCACCAGAGCCAACACGGCACGGAGACCTTCAAAAGGGGCCCTAAGGGGGCAAAAAATCAGACACTTCTCTATTAAAAAAAAAAAGTTATACAGTATATCTTCCTGCTACAAGACAGGTGCTCTTTTTAAATATCCACATGTATAACTACTTTGCACCACTAAGCTTGACACAGTACAATTTAAAAATAGTTATTCTCTAAATTTCTTTCTACATGGTGTCTTGCTCCCCCCACCCCCAATCTCTGTAACTCAGAAGAACACAAAGAGGTACTCTTCAGTTAAACACACTTTGTCAAGCTATTACAGTAAGTTATACCTCTCATATTAACTAATATATCACAATTAATTTTCCATTATGCTCAGATTTCCTTCCAGAACACTAGGATATATTCCTGGCATAAGCAACTGGAAGAGATAAACCATCAGGAACATAAGCTATTAGCATACTAAGTAATAACCAAGGCCAGTTCCCACCAGCCAAGAGCCAGGAGGTAATTCCCCCACCCCCACACCTTGTGGCTCCCCCATTTCGTAGCTCCATGACCTTGGGTAAATTACCTCCCAAGCCTCAGTTTTTCTCTACCATATGAACAGTCTCTGGTTCATATTAAATGTTAAATAAGCATCACCTAGTATTCATATGAACTATTAGTCACTCCAGGAGGAGAAATAGCATTATGTTGAAGGCCCATGGGGTCTTTCCACTCTATAGAGGAGTTGGCAGCATTTTTTGAGGAAGCAATCATATTTATTCTCCTTACAGACAGTAATCTTACCCATTAGAGGAAACAACATTCAACTGACAGCAGAAGAGAGAAGTTCTTGCAGATGAACTCTGACATTCAAATGAAAATGGTCTCTCCCATACCGATCCCTTCCCCAATTATCACTACTAAATAATAATTAATAGTTTCTGAGAAGATCATTTAAGATAGAAACCATTGAAGAAAAGTTAACTACTTGTAATTGAAATCTTTGCCTAATATACACCTGGTATCTATTTTGGGCCATCTTTAGTCTATAATTCAGTGTTCAAATTTTTTTACCCCACACGAAGGACCCCTAGATCAGGTTCAATCTGGGCTGAGTAATTGATGCTCGCTTGCTGACCAATTGGTCACAACACAGAGGGATGATGTAATTAGGGATTGGAATAGCTAAACATTCTAGACCACAGTGGCCTTACTTTGGATTTTAAAATGCCAGGATTGGACTGACAGACCAGCCTGTGATGCGTGGCTGAAGCAAATGGCTTAATCCCAAACTGGACAATAGGTCTATTCCTTTCCCCTCTGAAATAAGCATGTCTTGGTTCTTCATTTCTTGTAACACCCAGAGCGTAGGTCGAGAAGCTCTATGGATAACTTTAGAGAGGACTATCACATTTTCTGCCCATTAATAATGCAGCTACTTACTGCTGTGCTCTGGTCTCTACTTCATTCATTTTCCAGGAAAATCTCCACCTAGGCCTACTTACCCAGTTCTCCTTCAAGTTTCCATCTGTCCTTTATCAGAAAAGCTGTATTTGTAACCCCAAAGTCACATAAATTGTCTTCCAGGCCCAATTCTATTTTTCACAATAGGAACAGACCTAAGAATGTGGGTCTGAGCACTGGTCTTCATATTTCACATGCAATAGGTACCAAATTACAAGGTCTTTTTCCACTGGCTTTATTGTTTTCTTAAAAGCAATGCCTTTTATTCTTCCTGGAGGCTCTTCCCAGTGGACAGGCCTCTTCTATTTTCACTTGTCAATCATTCCCCCCTGCCTCTCTTCTTCTTTTCCTTCTCCCGTCCAAGCAGTCTCTCCTTCCCAGCAAATTTCCACCACGTAATTATGGCAATGCTTCAGCCTACTTTTTTCTGTTAGCTTAACAACCCTGTCTATTTTCTACTTGTGCTGATGCTACTGTTTGCTTTTCTGACGGGCTAATCCGTGTATCCTTTCAAGGCCTAACTTCCCCTACCATGATAGCAGCTGGAGCTCTAATTCACAGGTGCCTTCCAAAGCTTTTCATTAACAATAGAAATGAGATGGTTTATAAGCCCATTTCTTAATCTGCAGGTGAGTATTGGAACCTTTGTGCAGCAAACATCTTTCAAGTATCCCGCATTGTGCCACTGCACAATTATTTTCTGAGTAATAAGTACAATGTTATAGGCACATTTGTAGTGTTAAAGGGAAAATGTTCCCTCAGAGGGAATCAGCTCCCCCGACCCCTGGCATTTCCCAGCTCAAGAGAGAAGCACTCAGCTGACATGAGCAAAACTGAAGAATAATGACTTTACTCTCTTAAATCTGAACAGGGAAGAGAAGAATTCCAAAATCTGAAGGCCTTAGCTCATGTTCTGGTTCAACTGGCCAGACGAGGGCTTAGGGAGTGAGGTTGGCCTCCCCCAGCTGGGCTCTGTGGCAGCTAAGCCTCTCCACAAATCCCGGGCTTAATTACTTCTGACACAGTTGTCTCGCCTGGGCCTCCAGCCTCTTTTGTGCTCAAACCAATCTGAAGTCAACGGTAAGTCCTTGCTTACTCATCTTGGTTAAATGCTTAATTTCCAACTAAGTGATCTTAAAACATTTAAATCAGGATCCATTGATTCCTAATACAATTTTTCCTTGCATGCTCTTTGTTAAAAGTCTACTCAAAAGCCTACCAAATAACTTTCTGAGTTAAGCAATCTTCATCTCAAGAATTTATTCTTGAACAAACAAGTACCCACCAACCTTCCCTTCACCCCCAAGAGGAGGCTCTGCTCTTTGAACTAAGTGTGGGGTTAAGGTGTGGACAGGCTCAGCAGAAGTATTTTATTAATATCCAGAAGCAACATGCAATGAGCTGCACAAGCAAACCCATGAAAGCAAGAAAATCAACACCGAAATAACCATGACCTGGCACAAAGAGAAACCTTCCATCCAAGAATAACTCCAGAAAAAAAGGTCTCCAGCTGGGAATTAGGTAGGAATGCTTTGAAGACACCAAGTAATCTGCTCACCAGAATTAAAAGACAATGCAATTGCAGGTGACCATACTGGTGGCCTCTTGTACCATACCCACGCTACTTGTCTTTCCAAACCCTGAAAACACCAACTCTGTGCTGGAACCCTACATCCAAAGACTACAAATCTATAGCTTCAACTGCTGAGGACAAGAGCCTTTAAGAAGTAGATAAATTTGATGATAGTATTTCCAAGCAGAAAATGTAAATCCAAAACGCTTCCAATTGACTTCCTATTTATCATATCAGTGTGTGCAGTTCTCAAGATACAAAGTTCAAGGGGACAAAAGATTCAGAAGAGCTTCCTAGTCAACAGCAAACACAATCTAAAGTCATAAAAATCCATTTTCCCTTTGGAAACTTCTTCTCGTGGGTCTTATAAATCCAGGAGACAGTTCAATGTAGGATTATCTTCTCTCTAATAACCCCACCCCCCTAACTTTTTTTCCCCCTTCAGTACTGGCATGCAAACCATGCTGTTTTAACTTCTTTCCTGTTCTCCCAGTTCTTCTGGAACATTTTATTTTCGACAGTCAACTCATTTGGAGGAGTGCCACACTGAGGTTCAACTGTTTATAGCGTTAACTGTGTTCCTGCCAGAAGTCCCCATCCAGTACTACCTTCTCCAGACTGCATCCTGGATTGAGTATTTATGCTTTGGTTTGGAAGAAGCTTAGAAAATGTGGAAACTTCCAAACATCACTCATCTTTACAAAGTTGCCTTCACTTGTCCAAGAGGAATCAGAAATGGAAACCCATTTCACCCTTCCTAAAGTACTAACCCATCTCTCTCTCTCTCTCTCATGGTTAAATACTGCTCGTGTCATTCAAAAGTCATTTTAAGGGTGTCTTCGTGTAGAGTGGGGAATGGGAAGTACCTAGCCATTGGTCTGCAAGAGAGAATTGGGCTCCTAGAAGGTGCATGGAGGGCACATTTCTGGATGAGTACAGGACACTGGAAAATCACCAGTAATTGTTTTAGATTGGATTTCACTCTCTTGGACTTTCATCAGTATTACAAAATGGCATCTCTGAAAGAAGCCAATTTAAGTCTGTACCATGTTGCAAAATAGATTCTGAGTCCAATTGTGGGCACTTTTATAAGCTGCAATTGACCCAGACAAACTTCCAAAGAAGGGCATTTGAAAAGGACTCCCAAACCCTGGGTGACAGAACTAGAGAGGAGAAGAGGACAGTGAAAAGCACAGCTACAAATTCAATAGCTAAAACTTGACTGAAAGTCACACGAATAAAATTGGCCTCTGGAGTGTCACTTCTATAAGTGAAACAAACCATATTCAGGCCAGGGTTCCCCAACATGTTAAATTCAACTAACACTAATCAACTGCCCCACTAATGTATGATTAATGTCTTGAGATGGTGTTTCACAAACCGCTATAATCACGTGCACTGGGGCACCCAAAAGGGTACTGGGTTGGGAGTCAGCCGACCTGAGTTGTAGGCCTGGCTTTGTTACAGCTGAACTTTCTGACCTTGGGCAAGTCACTTCAAGTCTTGGTGCCAATTTCCTCTTCAGTAAAATGCAGAGGGGGAGGGGAAGATTTGAAGTTGATGATCTCCCTAAGGCCCAAAACAACTAGCTTCTCAATTAGAAGTTCTGACTGGTGAAGATTAAATACTTAATACTCATCACTTATGGTATCTCTTTGTCAGTTTTTAATGTTAATTTCTACTTGGGAAATAATATTTTTGTCCATCACCCCAAAACCTCAGCTTCATCTGGGTGCTCCCTAGAGTTCTTTCATATTATAATAAACTCCTCTTTTCTTTTCCTTTCTTATTTTTTTTTAAGCAACCTTCCCCAAACTAAGAATTGTGACTTGTGCTATTAAAAGAGCTTAGAACTTCCCATTTCCTTGCTAGGGCTAAAATTAAACTGTCCATTCCTTAGGGCCCAACATAACATCTGCCAGATGTCTTGGCATATCACACAAGAAGAGGAATTTTGTTCTAGCACTCTCTCTCCTCCTCTCCATTTTCTCATAATCAATTAATAGGTCACCAGCTAATGTTTCTCTCAAGGCCACCAACTTCATAAGTATGTGAACCTCACCAAAGATACTTGCTTTCACACACACACACACACACACACACACACACACACACACACACAGTGCTCTCCCCCCCCTCTGCTCACTAGATTTTTAGTGATAGATCCTGGAAATATTTTCCCCCACTTCTTTTGAATTTCCTTAGTTCCCATGTACCAATCATCCACTTATACACTCCTGTCAGATCCTTTGCAATCTGAGTTCATTATTTACATATTTCCTAATTTGTGAGTGTGGCATTGTGAAATAGCACCTCTGTTCTCCAGTCATCAACTTGAAACATTCAATACAGCTTTGTCAATGCTCTATCCCATAAGGCAGTGAACTATAAGTCTGATAAAAGCACACACCACAAAGAAGGTAAGTACGGTTACCTTAACCAAAAACAAAAACAAAAGAAACCCCACTCAACACCAGGAAAGAATTCAAGATAGACTAGACTCTATTAAACTCCATCACACAGAAAACAGAACTCTTTCCCAAGGCAACTTTACCATTCTTTTCTTTCAGGAAAACTGACCACAAGACAAGTACTCAAGTCCATTAGTAGAGTTGGATTTCTTTTCCCCTACTGTCTTCTGGAAGACTCCTTAGCAAGATTTTATATAGGCCGGGGAGGGTTGGGTTGGTGGGTAAGAGATCAACCGAAGGACTTGTATGCATGCATAAAGCATAACCAATGGACACAAGACACTGGGGGTATGGGAGGCTAGGGGAAGGTCAAGGGGAGAAAACAAAAAGGAGACATATATAATACTCTTTGTAATACTTTAAGCAATAAAACAATTTAAAAAAAGATTTTATATGTTTATATATAAAAATTGTATTTATCTTGCATCTAAAAGTTGTCTCTAACTCCAAAGAGTGGGGGGGAAAAAACAAGTCCTCAGGGAATGTGATCAATGAATCAGATGGACATAAATCCAATATGAGCGATATTATGGACTACAAAGTTCCAACAAGAATCTTTTTTTAATGACAGTGTGTATCATAGCTCACATGTATTTCTTCAGAATGATTTTTCTTGATGATATATTAGTTATGGTAAAAATTTGCATAATGAGCTTCATCAACTAGATGTCTCAAAAAAAAGGATCTCTGAGCTTTGACATCAAATGAGAATGTTCAACTTGACACTCTTTTTAATTCTCACACAATGGTTTATCCAAGATACTTGTCTCAGCTCAAGTGTATATTCTAGACCAGTGGTTCTCAACCTTCCTAATGCCGTGACCCTTTAATACAGTTCCTCGTGTTGTGGTGACCCCCCACCATAAAATTATTTTTGTTGCTACTTCATAACTGTAATTTTGCTACTGTTATGAATCGTAATATGCAGGATGTATTTTCATTGTTACAAATTGAACACAATTAAAGCATAGTGATTAATCACAAAAACAATATGTAATTATATATGTGTTTTCCAATGGTCTTAGGCGACCCCTGTGAAAGGGTAGTTCGACCCCCAAAGGAGTCGCGACCCACAGGTTGAGAACCGCTGGTCTAGACAAACACAAGAAACCATGTGTTTAATATTATGGTACTTCCCATACTGATGAAGGGAATCAGAGATGGGATGGGTCTGTTAGGTAAACAGTTATAAAACATTTTCTCAAAATCCAAAATGCCTCTTAGACACTTAATTCTTTCCTTCCAGAAAGTTCATCTCTATAAGACTGTCTATAAAGACACGAAAACATTTGGTTGCAAAGTAAAAAAATGTGGTAAGTCAAACTGCTGGACTGGCAACCAGTTTGTCAAATTTTTCCTCCCATTGAAAAAAGTAATTAAGCAGTTGTCCTCAACAAAAAAAAAAGATATTATGGAAGTTTGCTTCAAGATCAATGTTTAATGTATTTATGTTTACATAAACATATCTGGTAAATTAGATGCAAAATTATCTGGTAATTACTTTCCCAAATAACTCCTTATTCCATTGCATTTGAACTTCTGAGTTTGAGCATGCAGCATCTTAACATGCACTACGAAATTTAAATAAAACACTGATGACATTCCACTTAAGAGCAAAAGCAATGGACATCAAAAGATAACATTCAAAAATGAGTAATAAAAGGTATGATTCCATGTAAGATTTTTAAAGTGCTCTTGGAGAGGCCTAGGTTTGGAATAAAGAAGCAGAGGTCTGAAGAGAAATATTTTTAAATGAGCATACACATTAATTGAAAACCATACATCTTCATCTGCAAAAATCAGGGATTTACTTCATTGACCAGGGACAATTACCAGCTAAAGAACCATGTGTTTCCCCCTCTGCTTTCACACCCCTTAGAAGAACAATAACCCTCAATTAATGACACAACAGTTTGGTTTGAAAAATGTGATGTTGTCATATACAGCACTGTGCATTCACTGAATGACACTGCTACCAGCTACTCAACAGAATATAATTGCATCTGGAATCTAAAACCACTTCAATATGCACAAAAATACTGTAGACACAGGGAACTTCACACACACACACACACACACACACACACAAATCCGACACATAATGAGAAAGCAAAGCAAGAAAAAAGCTGGTATAAGTCGCTCACCAATGTGCTCCTTGTTTGTGTAGAAGCTGGTACCTTTCTGTATTCCTCCTTAGTTGAAACAAGGTCTAATCAGCTTCCTTACAATACATTAATTGGTTCTGAATCTCCTCCAAGTCTTCATTCCACCGTGGAGCCCTCCTCACCTATCTTCAATAGTCCATCTAAAATTCTTCCAACATCTTCCCTCATCCTCAAGATGGCTACCTTACCTAATGGAAAAGCAACATCTTCATGGTTGGCTTTTATAAAATCCTCAAGCATTTCAGGATTTAGGTCTTTACTTGGATCAATTGCATACATTCTCTAGAACTAATCTGTGAAGAACTCCAATCAATGTGTGTGGACTGAGGTGGATCCTTTCTTCACATCATCCTCACAAAATGTCTTCCTAGAAGACTAATAAATTCCTCCCCATCAAAAAGGTGAAGAGACCTAGACATAGGTTTTCTCAACTGACATAATCTTTAAAAAAAAAAATTTGTTTCCATAGTGACACTGTTAAGAAGACATTTGATATTTGTGGAGACTCACAGTACTTGAGAACACAGAAAAAACCCAGCAGGATGGAAGGGAAGGGAGAAAACAAAGGAACTAAAAGAAGGCCTAACACACACATGGAACAACCTGAAGAGAGATGTAGACCCTGGAGAAACTGGTGTCAGTAAGACTTCCTCTGAGATCTTGTAGGATTTGTTGTTGGTTTTTATTTTGTTTTGTTGTGTTTTTCCCCAGAGATCAACCCAAACCAGACAATAAAGTCTTGCAATGAATCAAAACATGATGATAGCCAAGCCCAGAACTCCAGAATCTCAGCGGAGGGCACCACCGTCTTCACAATGAGGAAAGTCACCATTTCCTGGCGACTTTCAGGAGACCTGCAGCAGCTGAAAGTTGTGTGAGGACCTCAGTGGAAAATGTTTAAGATTTTGCCTTGCCTTTCCTGAAGGAGGTCAAAACCCTTCAGGTCCACTCAAAAGGTGAAAAAAAAAAATCCAAAAGTTTACTTTAAAATGGAAACAAACATCTCCATCACTTGTGAAAGCACTCCTTTGGTGGGAGAAAAATCTGAGCAGCCCTTAAAAGCCCCTCATTTCCTTGTATAATGAATAGACAGTGAGGAACCACCACAAGACTTCCCCCAGGAAAGGGAGAAGGAGTAGGCAGGCAAGCCTCCTCCTCCAGCCATCACCAACAGAGCTTCAAAATGGAAACATCCATAATTCTATAAACACTTCTCATCTCAGCTTTGTCTCCTGGAAACTCGCTCTCCTCCATTTTCTGGTGGAGTTACAACATGACAGGGCTTACCTGACTCAGTTCCCAGCTCTCAACCAAACTAGTCACTTCCTCCAAAACCTGCAAGCCACCTCCAGAAACAAAACCAAAGCAAACCAAACAGCCAACACAGACACTCAGGCACGGCTCCCCCCGCCCCCCAACCCTGGGAGAAAGCCCCAACTGGTTGGTCTTTTCCCATCCCAGGCGCGTGCTTAAAAATGAAACTTTTTTTTTTTTTGGTAGGGGAGGAATATGAAAGGAACTCCAGGCAGCCTCCCTCCCTCCCTGTAGGTTAGAAGCTACAATGAAAAGAAAATGAGGGTTCCTTCAGGAATGGTGAAAAGCCTGGAGAATGAACGTGAGAAGGAGCTTTGTGTTTTGGAGTCTGGACTGGAACCAAAGCAGACAGCTTGCAAATGGAGGACAAGGGAGATAAAGAAAGGGAAAGAGAGGGGCTGTTCCAATGGGGGGGCGGCTGTGGCTTCCCCTCATGCCTGGAAGGAGGGCAGACCCCTGGGAACTGCACCAGGAGTGAGAAGACCCCCAGGCCCCTGCTTTCTTTTCTCCCTTCCCCAGGAGAGCCAAGCGTATGTAATGGCTTCTCCTCTCCTGAAACCGTTGTCCTCTTCCACCAGACGCTTCTGAACCCCCAGCCTGGAGATAGCTCCTCAGCTGCTCCTGGACCTGCGCCCCCCACCCGGCCGGTGCCCCCCGCTCCTGGCCTCTGTCCTCACCAGCAGCACCAGCAGCAGCAGCAGCAGCCACCCCCCCGGACACATCCCGACCCCGCATCCCAACTTCGGAGACAGAGAGAGAGAGAGCCAAATACCTGAGGAAGAGGGGGGGTGCCAATCCGCACGGGTTTGCCATCGGGCTGGGGACAGGCAGACAGAGAGGGGGCAAGGAAGGAGGGGGACAGAGAAAGAAAGAGGTCAACCGGCTCAGGTCGGGGCGGCTCGGAGCGCTCCCTCCTCTGCCCCTTGCTAGCTCCCTCTGGCTCTTGGCTGAGGTCGCCTCCCGCTCTCCACCCCCCTCTCTGTCCCTACTCCTGTCCCCACGCTCGGAGCATCGGTCCTAAGCCTCCAGCTCTCTTCTCACTCATCTTTCATTTTCTCTTCTCTCCATAGAACTACACGAAATTAATTAAGCCACAGCGCTCCGCTGCCCCCAGCAGAAGAGCAGCCAGCAGGAAAAGCACAGCCACCTCGCTGCCACTGCCACCACCACCACCACCTTCTCCACCTCTTCCTCCTCCTCTTCCTCCCTCGCTTCTCCTCCTCCTCTTCCTCCTCCCCCTCTCACTCTCCCTCCTCCCCCTCCTCCTCTTCTCTCTCTCTTGCTTCTTCTCTCCCAACTGCCAGTCCATGCAGGGGACTTCCTCTCCTCCCGCTCCACCAACCCTCCTCGGCCGAATGAATGAGCGCGTTTGTGCGTCCACCACCCCGCGCTCTCCTCCCGGGAGCACCCGGACCACCCCGAGGTGTCGGTTAATTGCAATAACTTACAGAAGAAGCGTCCCGGCGCCGGGAGGTGTTTCGGGTTCTCCGGCCCCACCGCCTCCTTATCCTCTTTCTCTTTCTCCTCTTCCTGCTCGGGTTATTGTTGTGGAAGTTGTTTGGGAGTCTCATGTGCTTCTGCCGGGTCTCAGCAATGGAGGATCGCCATCTTCCCTGCCTTCCTCGGCTCCTCAGACTCTGCAGCTGCAGATGACCTGAGATATCCGTCTCTCTCTCCCTCTCCCTCCCTCCCTCCCTCCCTCTCCCTCTCACTCTCTCTCCCCTCTCCTCTTCTCTCTCCTCTCCTCCCTCTCGCGCGCGCTCCCTCTCTCTCCCTCCCTCTGTGTCTCTCTCTGAATAATGAGCAACCAGAGGGAGAGAGAAAGCAAGACAGAAAGAGAGAAGGAAGACAATCTTCTCCTGCCACACAAAACGCCGGAGCACCAGGGGGTGCGCGAAGCCTTTCTAATAACAACACCGCGCAGGAGAGAGGAAGAAAAGAGAAAGAAAGAAAGAAACGAGGAAATGGGCAGGGGGCATAAAAGGGAAGAATTTTATCCAAGAGCTGGAGAAGAGCAGAAGGAGAAGCTGGAGGAGATGCTGAGGCTGCGGCTGCTGTCCCCCTCCCCTCTGCTGAACCCCAGAAGGAGGCAAGGTGGTTGCAAAGTTAAGGCTGGGACATTGTCTTTGTCACTTAGAGCAACACCGAGCCAGGCCAGTGAGATGCAAGAGGAGGAGGTGGCGGCGGCGGAGAAGGAGGTGGTGGTGGTGGTGGTAGAGGAGGAGGAGGAAGAGGAGGAGAAGGAGGCAAAGGAGGAGGAGAAGGGGAAGAGGGAGATGAGATGAATAAAGACCTGCGGAGAAGGCGGTGCGAGGAGCGCGGCGGCCAGGCTGAGACGTGCGCGCTCGCGTCCCGAAGGCGCCCGGCCGCCCGGCCAGCAGAGGAAGCCCCCCGTGAGGACCCTGTCCCGTGGCTCCCCAGGTTCCCACCATCAGCCCTGCCCCAGAGGCCGAACCCAGGGCCCAGAGAGACCCTCACACGCATCCATCTAGAGGCCAATCTTTGCACAGAACAGACATGGGGAACTAGAGGTTGCAAGTCTAAATCCAGATCAACCACGTGGGGCTTTTTAATCCCTTTCCAGCTTGCGGTGTATCTCCAGTGAAAAGCTCAAATTGTCCATTACTGGCACGTATTTTGAAGACTTCTCCCCCGAAATAAAGGCTCATTGTGCATTTTATTTCTTTTTTGATATGGAAAGGGGGATGGGGAAGGGAGAGAACCTATCATTCCAAGCCTCGGAACCACCACTTTCTTTCCCTAACTTGTGAAATGTTTTGACGGCGCACCAAAAGAAAAAAAAAAAGCCTACTTAAATAACTTTACACCCTCCAGCCCCGCGTTGTTTGCACTTTCTGGCCGATCATCTAAGGCTCGGAAAGTAACAATCAGCGCTCCTAATGATAAGGTGTCGTGGTGTTGAAGACAAGAGAGCCAAGAAGGAAGCTTTCACACCTTGATTTTTTTATGTGGTGTAATTTTCCCCAAATCATTCTGACCTATCCCTTTTGCAAAGGAGTGGGTCCCCACCCCCAACCAGGTGGGGCATCTCCTACGGCTTTAAAAAAAAAAAGCCTACAGTATAAAAATCAATACAGCAAGTCAGGAGCAATTGAAGTTCAAGGGCATGGGCTGGTTGTGCCATTTCTATTTCTCGCATTCTCGAGTTGGACATCAACAGCCTGGGGGACAGAGAGAAAACACGCAGCGCGCGGGGCAGAGACCTTAATTAAAGTTTCTTTTGTCCGCGGCTGAACTGGGGGACGTTGCTGGATTCCTTCGCATTGGGGAGCGCGCATCCGGTGGAGAAGGCGCGGCGGTGAGGATCCAGGGCGAGATTGCCGTCTTTAAATACTCACTCCTCCCCCTTCCACACAACAGTCCAGGAAGATGTATCCATAAACCCATACAATAAAGGGGGAGGAGGAGGAGACGCGCGCGGAGTTGCTCGCTGTCGGAAAGCGGGGTTTCATAAACAGATCTGAATCCTCCTTTTCCTAGACATTCCCCCATCGTTTATTCTGGGGCAGAAGCTCTCACCCAGAGGCACGATTTCACCCCCCTCCGAGTCAACACTTCCTGCCCTTTTCTCCTCCCACTCGCATTGAAAAGCTTGGAAGCCCTAAAAGGGTGTTGATGGCGGGGGTGATAAATAAATAAATAAATGACACTCTACGCGTGCGGTGGAGAAGAAAGGAGGGGGAAGGGGGAGGAGAGGCCAGGGAAAAAGTAGGTGAGGGGAACCGGGAGGAGAAAGCGCCGAGGCGAGAGGGAGACGGGAGTCGAAAGAAAGAGAAGAGGAAAGAAAGGAGAGCGGAGGACGGCGAGGCTGTTCAGGGCTGAGAGGATCCCGGCTTTGTGCAGACCTGGGAGGACTCTCCCTCCAGGTGCCTGCGGGGACTTGGGGAAGCCCTTCGGTCCCGAGCTCCTCCCCCGCGGGACCCCAGGGGTGTCTGAGCGCCGGCCGCCGCTCCCCCATAAATTCCTCGTGGCCGCGAGAAGAAACGCGCCAGGTCTCCGCCGTCCCTTTCAGTGCCCCGGCTGATAATTTACTTCTTTGTCTTTAATAAAAAGCTGACTTTTTTCTGTCAAAGCCCGGCACGGGAAAAAATAACAATCGTATTTCAGGTTGAAAGCTCCTAGGACTGCTGGGTTTGGGAGGTGGTGATAAAAATCTTCATCGACGTGGAGGTACCTTTTGGGTTGGCTTGGGTCGGAAATCCTAAGATGGGGGCCGCCCTTCCCCAGGGGCGGGGGGCGGGGTGGCAGGGAACCAAGCGTAGGGGAGGGAGGAAGAAGCGGCGAGGTCAGAGGAAACCCGAGGCTCCCGGGGCACCGGAGGACTTCCCGCAGTCGGGGAATGAACCCTGGGGAGGAGCCTTTCGCGAAAACGTGAGCGCGCCCCAACACGCCTCCGACCTCATAAACCCTCTTGGCAAAGCCCCGGGAAGCGGCGGGCGCACTGACCGCGGTGAACTCCAGAAATTAACCTGCGCTGCAATGAAACGGGCTGCCGCCCTTTCACACTCACCTCGAGCGACCGAAATAGAGAGCTCCCGACCCGGCCCGGCCGCGGGGGGACCTGGCTCCTCCCTCCCGTCCCAGGAGGAGAGGACAAAAAAGGGGAGATGGACTTGGAGATGGCCCCGCCCTTCAAACGCTCCAATCCTTGGAAACCAAACCTCCTCTCCAAGCCTCCACGTCTTGAAGGGACAAAGGCAGCGAGGAGATCCGGAGACCGATGGGGAGATAGGTGGCTCTCGGGCTGCTCATGTGGGTGCCCTGGGGGGAAGGTACAATGCCTAAGTTTCCATCCCAAATATAGGATGGTCTTGGGAAGACCACCTTCTGGTTTAGAAGCAAATTGATTTCCCAAAGCCATGAAGCAAACTACTACAAAACTCCCGCATAGCCCTGCTTTTTGAAGGTGGGAAGGCTAAAATTTCAGTTACTGATCCCATATATATATATATTTTTTCGACTTTTTTTTTGGAGTCACAAGTGTCTTAACTGCCCAAGTAAAATAATTGAAAGAAATTAAACCCGGCTGCGGAGTGGGCTTTTGTTTGCTTGCTTGTTTTTATGGAGGGCAGTTTTCTTTCAAATGATGGTAAAGCGATTGGGTAAATAAAAGCTGGGTCAGTCCAGGAAAGCGCGGTGGCTGGAGATGTTAGTGAAAATCTTGATAAACTTGGCACTTAAGTAACTGTAATTATGCTTTGCCATTAGCGGACCATTAAGATAAACAGAAGAAAGTTCACACCTCCTGCTATTTCATTCCCTAAGAATATTCACAGAGATAATGCAAGCCTCCTTGGTGGGTTATCTTCTCCACCAGGAGGGTTAATTTCTAAATTTTTAAATTAAAATGGAAAAGCTTAGATTTTTGTACACAGCCAACAAGGTGAGGGAAGTCTCATGGGGACAAGTTGACTGGGTGAAATTTACCTTTGTTACTGTACCCTAGGCCATTAACCCCTGGAGTCATATGGGATTTCAAGACTCTATTAATGACCCAGGAAATATGAATATGTTGGAAGTCTGGACTTACTTCTCCCTTATCATGGGTGAGTGGCATACAGACTCCTCATTAAGGGAAATTATGGCTCATCAAAAGAGTGACTTTATGAGCATTAATAGAATAATAAATCTTGAAATTTTAGTTCAAGAAACAGTGAAGTCCTATAATCAGAGTGACCCATGCAAATATGATCCACTTACTTGCCCAACTCTAGCAGGATAGAGATAGTCTATAAATCATTTTGATTTTTAGAGGTTTAGGAAAGGAAGACACCCAAATCTCTTAAAGAAAACTGTTTATGGAGAGAAAGGCGGCTTCTATCACCTGCAGGAAGGAATCATGGGAAGAAGAAAGAGTAGGTCCTGAGGCTATATTAAAAAGAATTTAAACTGAAACAAGAGTGTTTAGGTGTCCCGATGTTATTGATTCAATTCTTAGAGTCTATCATATAAAAAAGGAAACGCTTTGCTTCCTGAAAATTATACCCCCCCCCAAAAAAAAAATCCAGTTTATAATCCCACTTTCTAAATCCCAGCTGGAAAACTGTTCAAGCTGATGATTTTAGGAAAATAAAGAGTAGGTGAGTAGAGAATGTGTCTTTTTCAGAAGTCTTCATTATTTAATTCTTAAACATTGGACCGTATTGTGACACACCTTTTGAACTTGGTATTTTCCTGCCTATATAAAACTCCTGTGTTGTTGTTTTTTTGCAATTCAATATAGTCTTTACAATTGGAGTGTGTTTGTTATTTTGTTTTTTTCAAATATGTTTTTATTGATTTTAGAGAGAGAGAAGGAAACATCGATAGGTTGGTTACCTTCCACACAAACCCCGACCAGGGACCCAACCCAAAACCTGGGCATGCGCCCTAACTGGGAATTGAACCCAGGACCCTTGGTGCACAGGATGATGCTTAACCAACTGAGCCACACCGGCCAAAGCTATTACTATGTTTTTAAAATTTTGAATTTTTGAGATTTTTCACTCTTGTTGGAAATTACTCAGACTTTGAATTTGTGTTTTTTTTTCTGAAAACTCCAAATTGCATAATTATGGACCCTGCAAATATCAAGAAAGGGAAGTCACTCGCACACCTTCTGATCCCTTACAAAAAAAATCAGTATATTCTCATAAACCCATTTCAAACACGTAACTAGTGGACTAGTGTCCATCTTAGGGAGAAGTGACTAAAAGAAGACAAAGGTGGATGATTCCTAATTCTGAACAATTCTCAAAGGAAGAGAAGTTGCAATAACATACTAAACTTACTCTGTATGAATCTTTGTACAGTGGGGCCTTGACTTACGAGTGTCCCGACTAACGAGTTTTTTGAGATACCAGCTGTCTCTCGGCTGATTTTTTGCATTGAGTTGATAGAGTAATTTGAGTTAACGAGCTCGGTCTCGGAACGAATTAAACTCGTAAGTCAAGGCCCCACTGTATATATACCTTTGGGTACCAAAGATGTTTCAATAGCAATGTTCTAAAAAAAATTTCTTTTAACCTCCCATCGGTGGGAGGTGAATTTACAGTTGTTATTAGACTAGTTACTATAATGTGGAACATTCATTCATGTGGCATATCATCCATCCATTGACTATTTGTCTAGCATCGACAGTGGGACATACTCATAACTGAATACTAGGAACACAAAGATGAACCACTAACTTTAATATCTCATCACTTGGCTATAGAACTTCAGATTGTTTACTTACTCGAAAGCAATACAGGATTTGGCCAATAAAGAGACTGCTTAATTTGAAATTTTCTGTTTCTCCTATAGAGTTATTGAGACGTAATATTTTAAGATAAAATTTTGGGATTTCATTTTAAAGCCAATGTCTTCCCTTAACTCATAATTGAACGTGAAATTCTTTCTAGAGAAGATACTTTTTTTATTTTTAGGAAAGAGAGCAAGCTTAAATAAACTTTGATAGATTAACCAAAATTCAGAAGAAAAAAACTCAACTGAAATACTGCCCATTTGTTGAGACATCCCTTATTGCAGAAAGATTGGTATTTCCAGATGCTTATGATTTGCACTCAAATTGAAGCCCAGAGAGGGGATGTGACCTGGTCAAAAATGCAGAGCTGGAGGGGGGCAGGCAGCTCTAGAAGCTATCCCTCCATGGCAGTTTCCTAAAGTTACTCTCATATCACATTCAAGACTTTTAAGACATATTTTCATACTACTTGCACTTTTATTTACTTAATATATATTATTTTTAAATCAACTTAAATTTTTTTAGCTTCATCAGAAGCAATAACACCCATAAAAGCACAGGTCTGATGGGCTAGTTACCGATCCATTTTCAATATGCATCAAAATAAATATATTATTGTTAAAATTTAAATGCAAACCTTTTTTTAATTAAAAAACAGTTTGAGAGTATACTTCTCAAACTGTTAATAGTAAGGAATGAGAGAGGTGGTGGTTGGGGGCTTGAGGGAAAAGTGTTTTTAAGTTATTGTTCTGTGTACAAACATGAATCGCTTTTATAATTAGAAAAAAATATGTGGCCCAGTGATGGCTTGTGTACCCTCAAATTAAGCCCTCTCATTATATATTCTTAATAGAAGTTAAAAATTAGTACAGTCCATTTTTAGCACAATTTAATAATATGTATTTAAAGTCTTGAAATGCTCTCACTTTTTGTTCCCTTAACTGCTCCTCTTAGAATCAACTCTAAGGAAACAGAAATGTAGAATTATACAAAAAATGATACAGATAAAGTAAGTAATTGAAAGTAATGTGATTAAGATAAGAGGAATGGTTAAGTAAATAATAATATATCCCCATGATGACACATTAGGCAGTTGAAAATTTCTCATGAAGATTTTGTAATTAAATAGAAAAATGGCCTCATGCTAGGTAAAAGATCTAGATGCAAAATTATAAACACTGATAATATTTTATAATGCGCACACACAAAAATTTCCTTGAAAGGAAATATTCCGTGTCACTAGTAAATTGACTTACTATAAAAAATTTAGAAAATGTGGAACTTATGTATAATTTGTTATATAACTATATCATATATACCATATATATGTATATTATATACATACATATATACACGATGGAGTCTACTGCTTTGTTTGAACTGAATTGTCAATTATCTGTTTAATTACTTAAAGACATTTAAAGTTAAATGACAGAACCTACTTTTATGTGTCTGATAATTATAAATGTGTGTCAAAGAGCTTATTAATACTGCTAATAAAATAGTGGTACAGTCACTGTTTTACACAAAGATAATTAATTTGCTTTTCACAGGAATCATAGGAAGATTTGAGTGGGCATTCTGAGTACCTTTTATATATAACAGGAAATTTAAGACCAAAGAGAGTGAATGATTTAATCTAAGATCTTCTAGCACTAATGCTATAATGAAGGCCAAAATACAGGTCTCCTAAATTGCACTCATATTTTCAAATCTAGAATTCCACTATGATCTCAAAAATATTACCAGATATTAGCAAAAGAAAATGACTGCTCTGGCTGGTGTGACTCAGTTGATTGGAGCATCGTCCCGAACACCGAAAGGTTTGGGGTTCGATTCCTGTTCGGGACACATACCCTGGTTTCAGGTTTGATCCCAGTCAGGATGCTTACGGGAGGCAACCAATTTATGTTTCTCACACTGATGTTTTTCTCTTTCTCTTTCTCTCTTTTTCTCTCTTCCTCTCTCCCTCTCTCTTACTCTCTCTTTAAAATCAATAAAAAAACATATCATCTAGTGAGGATTTAAAAAATAAAAAGGTGATTTTAAAAAAGAAAAAAATTACTAATGGCCAATATGAAAGCTATAATACTCATTTACATGGAAAAGCTGGCAGAAATATAAATTGTATGTGTGTATATACATATATGTACATATATATGTTTATATTTCCTAGTTGTTAAGAAGATATAATTCCAGTCATTGAAGATATGGAAAAATAGACCATCTAGTTGGTGGGACTATGAAAACACATCAGTTATTTTAGATGTATTAAAAGTCTTTAACCCAGGAATTTAACTTTTAGATATTGTCTTAAAGAAATATTCATGACTGTTATAAAAAACTAGTATTTGAGGAGGTTCATTGTAACATTAACACCCAACAACAAGTGAAGAACTTATGTTCATCTATGTAATAAAAAAGCTATATAGCTATTAGATTCTATAGGAAATATTAAATCATGTGGAAATACTTGCATGATTTTTGATAATGGAAAAGTTTTTAAAACAGCATACATAGCATTCTCATATTTGTAAATATGTGTGTCTGTATCTAGGCATTGAAAAATGATTAGAAAAGCATAATCAAAGTGTTAATAGCTTTTTCCAGGTGATCTAATTTTTCCTAGGTGATGTTCTCAGATTTCACTGTTCTCAGATTTTAAAACATTTCTACAATGAATATACATCTTTTGCAATTAGAAAGTTTTAAATTTTACAAATAAATTTTGCCAACACAAAATTTCTCCTATCATAAAGCCTGACTGACCAAACCGAATGTTTGTCCAGTTTATAAAACAAACGTATTCATCATTATTTTCAGACACATACACCTTAATCCTTGTATATATTCATTTGATTTCCCAAAGAAGCTTCAGTGTTCAGCTAAGATTTCAGCACAACCAGTGGGTTTTGAGTAATAACTGTGAGCAGCAAGCTGACTTGGCTTTGCATCCACTAATCACCCCTGACTGGCCACTTGTAGATTTCATGTTAGTTGCCCTTTCACCATAAGGTGGAATCTACACATACGCCCTCCTGTCTCCAAGGTTGGGGTTTGATTTCCCACCAAGTTGCTAAGAACCAGGTGTTTCACAAAAGTTACTCATTGATTACATGTTTTTTTAAGTGCCTGGAATGAACAAGTTTATTCTTTAGTATTTTTCTAATGTTTATCCAGAAAATCTGCCCATTTCAAGGAGCAGGTGTTGAGTATTTATTGGTTTACTGTTTAGAATAAAGACAAAACCAAATCTAGCAATCAACATCTACTTACTAGTTTGCAGCTCCTGCTCTTGTTAGTGACAACGTTGGGCATCATGCATCAGTTTCCACGTCTATGAAAGAAGGATAATTAAATACTGATAGGATTGTTATGAAGATTTTAAACTATATATTTTTTTATTGATTTCAGAGAGGGAGAGAGAGATAGAAGCATCAATGATGAGAGAATCTTTGACTGGCTGCCTCCTGCATGCCCCACACTGGGGATTGATCCTGCAACCCCGGGCATGTGCCCTGACCAGGAATAGAACGGTGACCTCCTGGTTCATAGGTAGACACTCAGCCATGAGCCACGCTGGCTGGGCTGTTATGAGGATTTAAAAAACGCAGATAGTCCTAACCGGTTTGGCTCAGTGGATAGAGCGTCAGCCTGCAGACTGAAGAGTCCCAGGTTTCATTTCCAGCGAGGGCATGTATGTTGGTTGCGGGCACATCCCCAGTAGGGGGTGTGCAGGAGGCAGCTGATTGATGTTTCTAACACTCTGTCCCTCTCCCGTCCTCTCTAAAAAAATCAATAAAATATATTTTTTTAAAAATGCAGAGAGAAAACATGAGAGTCGGCATAGATGAAGGACAAGCTCTAAATCTGCAGTCAAGACAGATTTCTAGGTCAGGAAATCAAAACCAAAATATGTACCCATGATAAAACACAATCAAGAACTATTTAAACAAATTTTTAAAATCAACAGTTATTAAAAATAAAACAAATCTAAGCATGATTTCTCCTATTACTACTTATTTGCTGCTTGTTAGTTCCCTTTGTCATGTGCTAGAACTGTTACCTGAAATGTGGTAGTAGGGCCAAAGGTTTTTTAAAAGTGGAAGAGAAGACCTTAAAATCAAGAAAATGTTTATTGATATCTCAACGCGAAGAAACTGTTATATATGCTCAGAAAAATCCATCCAGTGCAGGAAGTGTTATAAGAAATATAAACAACTAAACTATAGCAAAGGAGGAACATTTTACTTCACTCTATTTTTCTGTGAATTATATAGAGACCACCATTTTTCATTAATCTAGCTCCGGGAGCAGCAGTGTTCTGCAGAAGCACAATTGGAAAACCACTGATGTATTCCAGATGAGAAAATGGTCTCAAGGAAAAGTGATTTGCCCGGGATTCCATACCAAGTTACTGAAGATCCGGAACCTACTCAGTCCCTCTGTGTGGCAATTTCTACTACATCCAATTTGCTTGTCCCAGAAGAGAGATTTCCTTGAGCTGGTATTGACCCAAAAACTCAGTTATCTTCTTTTCTTTCTCTCCTTCCTTCTCTTCCTCTCTCCCTTCCTGCCTAATGTTTCCCAGAAATGAGACCCTGTACTTTACATGACCAACAATAATGAACAGCTTAGTCAGCCACTAAATAATTTTATGCTTTCTCTGAATTATTTTGATAACTTTCAGTTCATCTTTTTTTCTAACCTCAGAGGATTAGCAGAGGAGCTAATTATGTTCTCCATATATCAACGTTTCTATTTCTTGGGAATGTTTAGGGTTTTCCTCCATCTTTTTCTTCTTGTTTTTCAATCTAGAATGGTTTTCATAGGTTCAGGATCAGAAGAAAGAAAGAAAAAAATACAAAGGAAATATAAGGCTTTTCCCCTGGAAAATTATAATTCTGCTTTTCTTTCACATTTATATCTATAAATAGAGACACATAGCACTCTTCTGCATATCAGAGATCAGATGCAAAGTTGATTGTTCTGGTCCTTTTGGTTCTCTATATCATGCAGCATCCACATGGAATTATTCCATTATTGAAAGAGGAGATTAGCCAGTGTTCTCATTTGACTTATGACAAGAGCACTGAATTTGAAATTGGTAGGGACTGTTTTAAAATGTCATGAACATGGAATTATAGTATCAATTTGGCAATCAAATTAATTCCATGGATATCAGAACTGAATGCTAAAGTATATAACATAGAAAAAGAAAAGCAATAGTGATTGTTGTTATTGCCGTCTTATTTGACTGTAGCTAAAAGTTTTTTAAAGTAGAAACTATTAAGTGTTCAAAACAGAATTCTATGAAATTAACAAATAAATGTTATTAATTTAACTATCAATATAAAAATCAGATAAGTCTGATTTAAAAAAAGAAAACACAAATCAGGGGTGGACAAAAGTAGGCTCACAGTTGTGAGTACATGAAACAGTTTATTCTTGTATTATTATTTATTAATTATTGTATTATTTTCCATATGAACAACTATAAAACTTTTCCCCACTCCTGTATATAACATGAAGGCAAGGAAAGAGACATAAGACACAGGGGACTAAAAAGTTACGAGAATATTATATCAATAAAATAAAAATTCTTAGGTGCAAAGGATACTTTTCCAAAAATCTATATATTAATAAAAATTGACTCAAGAGGAAGAAGAAAAGAAAGATAAATCAATTACTTATGAAAAGAGAAAGCATAGCTAAGTCCCTAGCCTCCCCACCAGAAGTACCAGGTAAATTCTAGTATACCTTATAGAAATGGGTAATTCCTTTTATAAAATATATGTATTTATCTTTAAACTTATTATAAAGTAATAAGGTATTCATGGAAATATTTAAAGAGTACAGGAAGTTTCAGACATAAAAGTAAAAGTCTTATGCTATTTAAATATTTTATATTCATTCTTTGTGTCTAGGCATCCCATAATTCAACAAAGAAAACCAAATACATAAACAAACCTTTACATCAATATTTGTTATAAATATATATGTGAAACTCCTGTATAAGATATTTTGTATAAAAATCCAACAGTGTATGAAAGAAATGATTCACCATGAATTAATAAGATTATCACAGAAAAGCAATGATGCTCAAAACCAGGTAATCTACTCCTGTAGCTCATTGCCTTAACAAAACACAGTAGGGTTACTGTGTGATCATCTCGACAGTTGCTAAACAAATAATTGTTGATATGATTTAATATTCATTTCTGGTTAAAACAAAACAAAATTCAACTTTTAGTAATTCACTAGTAGGATATGTTTTTTTAATTACCAGAAAATCATAGCAAAGTCTTACTACTGAAATATAAGAACCTTCCAAGTAAGGCCAGGAATTAAAAAGGAAATACCTGAAACCCACTGATACAATTCAATATTTCACTGAGGTCTCAGTCTTCAAGATAATTCAAGAAATAGTAAGAGTTAATATTAGAAAAATTCAGACCAAACTGTCATTATTTGTCAATGCAAATTAGAAACTCTCTAACAATCCTCTTAAAAATTAATAGAGCTCAGAGTTCAATAAGGGAACTGAAGACAAGGGAAACACACAAAAATCAATATTTTATACTCATATGCCAGTAACACCTCAATAGGTTTGGAAGCATTCGGCTTCAGTTAGAGAATGCCGAATTAATCAAGGTTTAACCTTGCTCACTGAGAAGGGAACCTGGAGGAAGGCAGTTCACTGGTACATTCAGTGGCTCAAAAATGTCTTTAAGGACCTAGGCACTTTCCACCTTTCTGCCCTATTATCTCAGTTTGCTACCCTTTTGTCTCCATATCTGTGGCCTCACAGCCACTATAGCTAGCCCAACCGGGCGCCAGGCCTGCTCACCCACCCTGAAAGCTGGGCGAGAGCATGGGGGCAGGAGCAAAGGGGCTTTACTTGTATCAAGGAGTAGAAATGATCACAATTTCCCTTATCACACATTGGTGGCAAGAGAGCCAGGGAAAGTGAGCATGTAGCAAAAGACAAAATCATCTGGATTGCCATGAATGGCTGGGACCTATCATGATTCATCTTCTGGAAATGGGCACATGGCTGCCCCCTAAATAATAGGATTCTGTTAGCAAGGGAGAAGTGGTCACAGGGTTATGTGGCAGATGACCCACAGTGTAAGTCACTATACCAATCAGAAAATACGATGGGGATAGAAGACCCAATCACTCAGTGACATTTTTTAAAAATCCATAAGAATAAATAATGAAATGTGCAAAACCTATAGGATGATATTTAGAAATTTCATTGAAATACTCTATCAGACATAAAAAAAAATGGAGAGACAAATCATGTTCTTCTAGGAAAAGCCTCAGTAGGATAAAATATAAATTCTCTTTTCTTTTTTTACACTGATAACTGATTCTAAAGTTTGTAAGGGGAAATTATGATTTACAGAAATAAGACTAGTATGAAGCCTAATTCCTTATCATAGACTAGAGGCCCAGTGCACAAAATTCGTGCATGGGTAGGGTCTCTAGGCCTGGCTGGCTATCAGGGCCGATTGGGGCCTTTCGGCTGCCAGCCGGGGCCTTCTTTCATTTCGTGTTGCCCCCTGGTGGTCAGCACATGTCACAGCGAGCAATTGAACTCCCGGTCTCCCGTTCAAACTCCTGAGGGGACACTTTTCATAATCATAGCATTTATTATCCAGATACAGTGACTAAAAGTGTGGTATTGGCACAAAAATAGAATACAAATAGAATACAGACTGGATCACAGTAAAGAATACAAACTCCAAAAACAGTTCATGTACAAATGAGGATTAGTGTATAACAAATATAGATTTTAAATCTGTTAGAAATAATTGATTTTAGACTTAATTTTTGAAAAATATCTCCACTTGGGACATATTCCTTTCTCACACCATGTACAAAATCAATTCTGGATGGGTTAAAATTATATACATGGAAAAACAAAACTCTAACATACTGGGAGTCACGGGTGTGAAAAGATTTTTTTTTACTAGCTTGGGTGTGAAAAGATTTTCTAAAATGACATAGATTGACCAGCTAATATACATAATAAATTCTATAGGTAAAGAAAGTTAAAAGACAAATGAAAGAGCTGGAGAAGATATCTGCAACATATACAACAGAGGGCTAAATATTATTTGCAGAGAGTTCCAATGATTCAATAAGAAAAAGAGAATCCACATTTTTAAATGGATACATACCATCAAGCAATTCACAGAATGCACACAAAATTGGCAAAATATATTAAAGACATCATACCTCTAATAATCATGGAAGTGAAATTTATAATAATGATAAAATAATTTTACTCATCAGATTGTCAAATAATTTTTAAAAATTGACATGATTCACTGTTGATATAGACATACAAGTACTGAATTTGTAGAAATGTTAATCTGTACAGTGGTTTGGTGGATGATGAAGTGATATCTACCAAAATAAAATATTCAGAGCTTTCTAACCCAAAAAAACTATACTTCTGAGAATCCATCCTATACTAGTAGATATATTTGGATATGTACACAGATGTTTATTCTAATATTGTTTCTAAAAGGAAAAAATCTGAAGCTACATGAATGTCTAACAACAGTGGAATTATTTGATAAATTACAGCATATAAATTTACACTATTAAAAATTTTTATGACTTCATTACAATTAAGATAGATGTATTTGCATTGCATGGCAAGATCTTCAAGATATATAATTAAACTTAAAAAGTCATTTATTTTTTAAATGTTATCTTTTTATTACATTACATATTTACATTATAAATGTTATGTTATATTATATAAGCATGTAAATGCAAAAAAATAGTATCTATAAAGATGTTTTCATAGATGATTTATAGATAGGAGGACATTAATCGTGGGATGGGGAGTAACATAGCCATAAGGGGCTTTAATATTTTAGTCTGTGTATTTATAACTCTTCAATTTTTTCAAAACAAATATGTATGATGTTGCTTTTGCAATTAAAATATTTAAAAAGAGATAGCCGAAACCGGTTTGGCTCAGTGGATAGAGCATCGGCCTGCGGACTGAGAGGTCCCGGGTTCGATTCCGGTCAAGGGCATGTACCTGAGTTGCGGGCACATCCCCGGTGGGGGATGTGCAGGAGGCGGCTGATCGATGTTTCTCTCTCATCGATGTTTCTAACTCTCTGTCTCTCTCCCTTCCTCTCTGTGGAAAATCAATAAAATATATTTTTAAAAAAATGAAAATAAATAAAAAGAGACAGCTTAGTATTTGGATTAAACAGACTGAGGCTCAAATCCTGAATATATCACCTAATAATATATATTACACCTGACTGTGTGACTTGAATATTTTTAACTTCTCAGTTTCTTTATCTACAAATTAGGTAAACTAGTTCTTACTTCATAGATATATTAATAGATCAAATCTATAATAATAAAAGCATAATGTGCTAATTAGACCAGAGGTCGGTCCTTCCAGACAAAGCCGCAGCAGGAGGGGGCCAATGCAGAGGCGACAGAGGCCCCCCAGCCGCAGCGGCGGTGGGCGGGGGCCGGCCAAGGCCCTTGCATGAATTTCGTGCATTGGGCCTCTAGTGAGATTATATTTGAAAAGTTCCTGGCCCATAGAAGGTGCTTAATAAATGTTGGTTTCTTATATGATTGAGGTGAGAGATAAGTAAATTATAATCTTTATCATTTCCTTTTATTATGTGAGCTTAGAGGAAGTATGGTTTGATCAAGCAGATTTGATCAAGGGTTTATACTTGAAATTTTCATTGATAGATGGTAGATATGCAGCATAGAGAATATAGTCAATAATATTGTGATAACTATGTGTGATGCCAGCTGGGTACTGGAAATATCAGGGGGAACACTATGTAAAATATATGATTATCTAACCACTATGCTGAACACCTGAAACTAATACAGAATAATATTGAATGTAAACTGTAATTGAAAATTCATTTAAAATGAGAAAGGTGATAGATATGGTCTACATGCTGAGATTAAATATTTAATTATTTGATTATTAATTTATTAATTAGTGAATATAGTATTATTTATTATATGTCAGCCAGTGTGCTAGGCACTTGGAGGTGTGAAGAAGAACAAGAACCAGTCTTTTCTGTTGAGCAGGAGGGTTGCTTTAACTTAATGCTTTCAGTGTTGTGAGATAAATGCAATTATAGAGACATTTATATACTGCTAAGGATATAGAAAAGAACAGTGCTGAGAAATCAGTCTCAGAGAGTCTTTGAATTGAGCAAGACCAAGAGATCATTTATTCAACTTCCCACCCAATGCAAGAATCCCTTCCACAACATTCTTGGGAGAATGTAAAATAGTTTCTGCCAGAAAAATAATTATGATTTATTGAATCTTTACTATTGTCCTAGACACTGTCCTCACTCTTCACAAACACTGTCTCAACTTAAATATCACAACAAAACACCAAGCTAGTTACCATCACACATCATTTACAGACAGTACTGAGATCCAGAGAGGTTAAGTAATTTCTGTGAAGTCACACAGGCCAGCTTCATCCCAGAGTTCATGTTCTCAATCTAAATCACTAAACCCTACTCTTTAAAAATTTATTGGGAGTGACATTGATTAATAAAATTATATAGGATTCAAGTGTACTATTCTACAATTCATCATCTGTAGATTGCCTTACATGTTCGCCACCCAAAGTCAAGTCACCTTCTGTCACCATATTAATACATCCTACTCTCTTCACAGCTGGTATATTTCCAATGATAAGAAACTCAATATGTTGAAAGGCTATTACTTGACTTCTTTTACAGTTTTTCTCTTTATAGTACTGGAATTTGTCTTCTTATAACATCAGTCTGTACCTCCATGAGCATCAGATAATACCTCTAGTATAATTGGACTTGCCAGCAATATAAAAATGCTCAGACATGGTTTCTACCTTCAAACAGTTAATAATCTTGCTTTTTCTGTTGAGATGTTTGGAAGATTGTGGAATGCCTGCTTTCTTCTACCGGAGAACCCCCTAAAGGTCTAAAAACAAATCCATCCCTAACCCTTCTAAATAAAAAACACTCTACCTCTGACTGAGTTTTTGGTTGTTGTTCCACATTAACTATCTAGATTTCCAGAATCTTAATTTTCTATCCCCAGAGGTGTACCTGATACTGTTCTTAAAAGACAGGGTTTTGAACCAAAACAATGTAATGCTATGGTAGTACAGAGAAATTTTAATTGACTTTTATTTTAATATCAACTTCAATTAATATTTGCAATCATGGTTCTTTTTAAAAAATATATTTTTATTGATTGCAGAGAGGAAGGGAGAGGGAGAGAGATAGAAACATCAATGATGAGAGAGAATCATGGATCAGCTGCCTCCTGCACACCCTCTACTGGGGATCAAGCCTGCAAGCTGAGCATGTCCCTTGATAGGAATAGAACCGTGACCTCCTGGTTCATGGGTCAACACTGAATAATTAAGCCACATCGGTGGGGCAAATACAATCTTTTTCTTTAAAAGAAAAAATTTGATCTATCATATCAGACTCAAATTCTTTTTCAGTTTTGATACTGTTTTCCATTTTATTAGCTATCTCTCCTGGCTTCACAAAATCCTCAATCCTCAGAATCTAGTATTTTTGTGATCTCTTTGAAGGATTCAGGCAAAAGAGGGAGTTTTGAATTGTGTTGCAAATCACCTCTTCCAATTTGCAATGGGTTCATTAATCAATTCTCCTTTGTTATCATTGTCCAATTAGGGATGACTTCACCGAGTTAAATTAGTTTCTGATGAACTATATTGTGAGAAACAGGTTATTGTGTGTGCTCAGGTTAGCATACAGAAATGCATGGCATAGATACCTACAAGTACTAGTATGTATGGGGTAGGTCAAAACAGGTAAGACACACTACTTGTGACATAACGTTCAGAAGATAAAGGCAAACCAAGATTTGGTTTTGCATTTTTATTTTTTAAATACTCAAGAGAGCCATTACTTCTGTGGATTCATCTGCAGCCCCTCAATAGGCCAGTGTGATAACATAAAATCTTGATTGTTTGAGAGTAGCTCTAGTAAGGCCAAAGTAATTCCATCTTCGTGGGCATGTTTCTCACGGTCTGACCTCATCCAGGACAACCCAGAGAGCCTCGAGGAAAGGATATACTGCCTGTGCTTCAGGCAATCCCCTATTAATGTCACTGCTTGCAACCATGGTTTTTATTTGTTTGGAATAGCTGAGCTCTCTAATGAGAACCTGGAGTTCAGATGGTCTGTGTTGCCAATTAAAGGCATATCTGTGTGCACAATTTCCCTATAGAAAGTTAAGAAACCTTACTAAGACATATATCTATCATCTATTTAATAAAGACCCATTGGTTATTGGGAGAGAAGTATAACTGCTTGACATAATGGCAGTAGTTCACTGGCTGCACTTATGAATAATTTCATTTTAATGAGATATTCACATAGACATGTGCTCCACTAAAGCACATAAAAAGGTATTAGTATTCATTTTAGCCAGGTGCAATCCTTTTCGGTACTATGTACATCTAAATAATAAATTTTAAAATAAAAGGAAGCAAAGTATGCTCTTCATAATAATATTTCAATAATTTTCTTTCTGTTTTCTCTACACAGGAGAACTTAAAGATTTTCCAGGTATTTCTAGATTTAAAAATGTGGGCAGAGTGGTATACCTTCTTATATTAATCAAGCCATACTTTATTACTTAAACGACATAACAAATGTTGTTGAAAAATAATCTTTCACTCGATATATATTTTTCTCCAATCTAGCAAGTCCTTAAAAAATACCACTTGATCATTTGCCTAAAAGGTTTAGTTCACGAAAGAGGAAACGAAGTCCAAACAATCTGCTACCCGGTGGTGTGAACCAATGCTACCACAGTCAATTTGCATTGTCTTCAGTAACAGATGCCCATATTCACTAAGTCCACCTCTGGACTCACCTGCATCTGGGAGGGACATTTCTTGAACATGCAGATAGCTTCCCACCTTAAGCACCCCTGCTTCTCTGTTTATTTGTCTAGGCAACCTGGAAAATGCTAAGTATTTAATGCCCCCAACGGGCAATTCTCAGCCAATGAGTCTGTGAATAACTACCCCAGCTTGACCCTCCTGACAATGCTAAAACATTTTTTCTGCATGCTTCCTCACAGGGTACCCATGAAACTGAGCCAGTTGCCCGTCACAGTAACATGATCATTAATACATCCAGTGGCCTCTCTCAATTCCTTGTCTCAGGGTCTACTTTTAGGAAAACACAAACTAAGATGTCCTTCTTTCAATTTCTATTGAAATTTCTGTGAAAATGATTGTACATTAGCAGCTCCCCAGAGTGAGAAGAGGAGTTCTATCTGTAGCTCAGGCAAGGTAACAGTGGAGTAGAGGGAAGATGATGTTAAGGGGAAAACATGGAAGTTAGAACCAGAAAACCTAATTTATGACCCCTAGTGAAATCTCAGTCCTCATCAGACTTGATCTTTGCCTCAGTAGACTGCTTTCTCCTTGAACATGCTCTTCAGTTGACCTCTGAGACTGTTCTCTTGATTCTCCTCCAAACTCACAAACCATATAGCTTCAGTCTCCTTTCTTGGACCCTCTTTATTTTTCTACCTCTATTTGTTGGAGAGATCGAAACTCAGTCCCCAGACTCCCTCCCTTGGCTATCTAAACCACTCTAAACCAGGTGTTCTAAGTACCATAACTGCTCCCGGTGCATAACTATACTCCAAAATTTGCATCTTTAGCCTGAACCTGTCCCCTGCACTCCAGAACCCTATGTCCAAGTGCAAACTCAACATCGTCTGCTTGATGACTAATAGGTACCAAACTTACCACATCCCAGAACTGAATCCTTAATTTCCACTTTCCCCAGTCTTCTCTGACAGCAAATGACAGCTCAATTTTTCCAAAAACCTCAAAGTTTTCTTTAACTCATCACTGTCTCAAATTCAATATTCAATCCAGCATCAAATCCTACCCTCCACTTCAAAATATATCCTGCAGTAGCCACTCCGTATCCCCTCTATTGCTAATTTGGGCCAAGGCACCATCATCTTTTGCCTGGATGATGTCAATAGCCTCCTGCTTGACCTCCTTGCCTCTACCATTTACCCTTTAATGTTTGTAATTTTTTTTTTCAAAATTGGTGGCCCTTTAAAAGCAATCAGATCAAGTGACTGATTGTTATGGTATTCCAAACTCATACAGAATAAAATCTAAAGTATATTGGATTATCTCAGACCTGATAGGACTTTGTCTCCACTACCCTTTGGTCTGTAATTTTGTCTTCCTACTTTCCTTTGTCTTACTTCTCTCCTTCTTCTTGGTCAGGCCACTTCAGCCACACTGGCCTCCTTTCTCTTACTTGATTCTTTGCATTTGATGTTCCCTGTCCCTGGAATTCTCTGCAATTGGATATCCTCACGGTCACGCTCTGATCTCTTCACCACGATCTCTACTCTGATGTCACCTTATTGTGTTGCTTTCCCTCACCACTTTATAGCACCCACATCACAAATACACACATACACGTGCAAGGGCACACATACACACACTGTTCATCTTAGTACCATCTAACACATCACACATTTCTTTATTTGTATATTATCCTTCTCTCCCAACTAGAATCTGAGTTCATTTGAGATCAAGGATTTTCATGTGTTCCCTGCTATATTCCTAGAACCTGCCATATTTCTGGCACAGATAAGGCACTCAACACATTAAGTATTATGAGTGATGTAATAAACCAGCTGTAAATCAGGGGAGGTTAACTTACAAGATCTCTAATCTCCCTTTCACTCAACCACTACATGATCTTAGTTGACTATGAAAGTATAAAAGATGTGTTATAACTTGTTTATTCAGACAAAAAACATGCTTTTTATTATCATTAACCTCCAAAAGTTGTCTGTCAACTCACAGTTCTTTCATTGGTGAAATATCTATTAGAATGTTTGCATTAAATTGATGTTATAAGTTTATATAGACATCTAAAAGCACTTTAGGGCAACAAAGTGTTTCCCCCCGACACTCCCCATTCTTTTCTACCTACTTTGTTTCTCTAAGCTTTCCAAATTTTCCCAGGTACACTGTATTCCCCAGTAGGATTTAGATTTAGGAACCAAAAAAGTCAGAATTTCCCTTCCACTCATGAACAGACCCTTCTTCTTAAACATTTCTATCCACCCATATTATACTTTTCAAAAATCAAGAGAAAAAGAGGAAAGGGCAGTAATACCAATTTTGCATTCTCCTTAGCAGTATAGGAATACTTGTTTCTCCATACTTGCACCAACATTGGATGTTTTTCTTAAGAAATTAAGTTTTGCCAATCTTGTAGGTAAAACAGATTCTTATTATTTTTATTTCTCTATAAAAATATGTATTTTTTAAAAAAATTAGTAGCTACTTGTTTCTCTTTGCCAAAGTTTCTATTGAGGTACATCTCTTTCACTTATTGATCTTTTACAATTCTTTACATAGTAAAGCTCCTGTCACTTTTTAAAATGAGATTGAAAACATTCTGTCATTTCAGCATGTATTAATGTTTCGCTCACTTTTAACTTAATATTTTTGTTCTAAATATTTAGAAAATGAGTACCAAAGATAATTAAAATCGGATTGCATTTTTGCAACTTTAGGTATGTGTGAAACTTGCAGACTTTGGTTATTTAATTTTTCTCTATTTATTCCAGAATTAGAATTTAATAGGTAATTGAAAGTTGTATTTGTAATAATAACCTAGAAGCCAGTGGTGTGCTGGTAAATGTTTAACAACTGGGTCTCCTTGTAGAATTTACTGCTCTCTGTTGTATAAATATTCCTATCATGGCTAATTTCAAGCTACCAATGTGAAGTTGCATAATGGACTCCTGAACACTGGTATTGAAGCAATGCAAGATTCTAAAATGCCATCTATGTCGTCTGTGTGGTTAAACTGTGTAGCACACAGTTTTACTGTTAGATGTATTTCAAACTTTTTGAATATTATATACAGAAGGTATGATTAATCAGAAAACCCCATTCTCCCAATTTGTCAGTCAAATGAAATTTACTTACAGTTTTCCCATATAAATCAATACATTGTGGGAAATTCTAGGAGTCTTTGAATTAACTAGGACATAACAAAATAGTTTAATTCGAAATTATTTTCTAACATACCTAATAAAATCCATTGCACAGCAGGGGGAGGGAGAATCAATACCTTGTATTAATTCATCCAGAAAAGAAGCGGTTAAGGTCAGTATTAACAATTATCTTCAAATGCCTGAGTAGTGAGGGTTAAACTAGAATAAAACCACCACCACCACCACCATCTCCCTCTCTTTTTCTCTTCCCTATTTCCTTAGAGTTAGTAACAAGAGAAAATAAACACTAAAAGAGGTGGGATGTAGCTTGAAGAAAGAAGACTTAACCTAGTGGCAAAGATTATTAAGGATGACAATTTTGTAATCTCTTTTCTTCTATATATCTATGGAAATAATATAGTTCTCTCTGACATCATCTTGGTGTTATTTTATAGTACATCTAATGAATTTCATACACTCAATACACTACAGAGAAGGAGAATGTGTTACACAAAGGCAACTTAACATGTAGAGCAACATGGAGTTCTTGAAATTCAAAAGTTGAGAGTGACACTGAGCATATGAATGATTGCCCTTGTAAGGAGAACTCAGTGATTCAGGAAGGAAAGCCTCAAGATGGGGGGGATAGTGACTGGAAAATTCACGCAATTGCTTTAGAAGATCAGCTTAACTTTGGCTCAAGATTCACATTTCCCACTTGTGTCTTGTCTTCAAAAATAAAAAAGAGGAAACCACCAATGAGAACATGTGGTGTTATAAATCATCCTGACTGTTGTTCGAAAAATGAGTAAGGGTTCTAAACAGTTTCCAAAAGGTCCTGACTAGCCCTTTTCACTCACCTTGAGAAGAACCATAAAAGTAAGAAAAGAAAAGGAATTCTTTTTCTTTCCATGCACCAGTCATCAGCAGTGTTCTCGTTGGGCTCCTGGCATCTGGGCCCAGTTGCTGGGTTACAGGCAAATATAATCAAAACAAACACTAAAAGGTACTCTTTTGGCTCCTAACATGCTGGAAAGGTCTTCTGCCTTCCATCCTCTATGCTAGCCAACTCTCAATGCGAAGTGCCTTTCCCATTTGCTGTCCTTTGCTTTTCTTCCTGAAAGACAATTCCTGATTACAAACTTGTGGGGTAGAAGGAGCCCTTAATTACGAGGCCATTAGACCTTTAGACCTTTTCTCCAACTTCCTGTTGAAAGGCACCAGGAATTTAATCTGTTTCCAGTCACTATCACCCTTCCCTGGCCTCTGAGAACTGGTAGGGTGTAGTAGAGGCTCTTCCACAGCAGCATTAACCCTTTGCTCCACACTTTGTCCCGTTACCAAGGATAAATCATCAAGGAAACAAATGGTATTTTCCACTCAGGTCTGTGGTGCCAGATCCAGTGATGGACTTCCTGCTTCTCAACACTTGTGATGTGTTAGACTATATTTGAACTTGGACAGGAAAGCTCCAGGCATGTTTAGAAGTTTGGGAAATAATATCTATGGCAAAAGTCAACCCATTAACATATTTTATTAAGGTCCAGGGGGTGCTAGGCAATTTTATAGAATAAGGGTATCCCAGCGTGCTCTGCAGGGGTGAAAGGCACTAGGATGATTTGTCCTGGAGGAGAAAAGAATGAGAGGAAGCTGCCAAAATCCTTCAATATTTCAAGAGGTATTATTCAGAGGGTGGCAACCAATTGGACTTCAACTCTGCTAAGACCAGAACATAGGAAATATCCTTGAAACACAGATATTCTGTTTATTTTTAAGGAAGTATTTTCCAACAGTGTAAATTGCTAAATACCTTGCTGAGTTCCCTAGAAAGATGGCCACTTTTTTTAAAAAACTGAAAACCTAGACCATAATGGCTCTTGCCTCTTATCTGCCCGAAATGATTGGGTTTTGCATGCATGACTATTGAGTACAATTATGTGTTTATCTGAAGACAAGAGCCAGACTGACTTCTGATGAAGAGAACTTCTAACCATGACTGATCTTTGAAAAGCATAGATTCACTATGTATCTGGAAAGGTCAGAGGTGTTTTGCAAAATCTGAGCCAGAGAACACAAGGTGTCTTTCCCAGGGTTATTCAAAATACGAGTGTTAGAACCAAACATATATTTTGCAAGTGTGTGTGTGTGTGTTTGTGTATTGTGTTTTACTAAAGGTTGAAACCTCCAGAAAGAACTTTTCCCTAGTTATCTAAAAAAGTGACCTCATCTTTCCAACACTGGCATATAGTCTTATTTTTTTTCTTCCTTCTTTTTCATCATTATAGCTGCTTTTCATTGAGCTTCTGCTCTGTCAGGCATTGAACTCAGAACTTTACCTGCATTTTCATCTCCTTTAATCCTTACATCCATTATATAAGGTGGGTATTGTTATTTTTATTTGCCAGATGATGAAACTGAGGCTTAGATAAATTTTGCTACAACTTGTCCAACTGTAGTCACCAAACTGGAAGGTGGTAGAACCAGATTGAAATCTTGGCCTCCCTGAATCCACAGTTCTTTCCCACTGCACTGGTCTACCAGAGAAAATCTGACTTAATGGTTCTATGTCAAAAGGATTGAAAGAATTGTTAATAAAAACACAATTCATTTAATAAAAACACAATTCATATATACTAACCTTACTGGAATTGCTAAACTGTGTATGATTTATGACAATTAACACACTTAAAAATGGTTGAAACCCCCTTTTTTTGCTTAAGAAAATACAACAGAATGGTGAAAGCAGAAAACATTTTAATTCCCTTACTATCCTTCCCTGAAATGATTTTTCTGGGTGGTTGTAAAGCCATAAGATTGATTTCATTGGGGCTGTATTTCATAATATAACTAGAATCACATTATGGAAATGTTTTCTAATGGCCTGGGCTTTATGTTCAATAATTTTATTCTATCTTCCAAGCTGAGTAGGCATGTCTTTTACTCATGGCTTCTGGAATATTCCACATTCCTTTTAGAGATGACTCTTCCACTTGGGCCTCTTCACCTGGCACTTTCCTCTCTCTTCTTATGATCAAATTTATAGACTTCCTGTTTAATAAGAGAGGGCTGCAGGGTAGAACAGGCAGTGGTGAGAAGTGCCAGAGCTAAATATGATTTCAGGCAAGCCTCCTAAAATCTTTGTATATAGGTTTTTCATCTACAAACTGGAAGCAATGAGCCCTATATCTCCCGGTTGTTGTGAGGTTTGTTCTGAGAAGATAAATGACAAGGTCCACAAGAAAACGTGGTCATATGTATACGTGTTGCAGTTGGGATTTGCCATGTGAAGTATACCTTAGAAGTATACCTAAATCCAGAAATTTTTATAACAGATTTATTTTAGAAAGAGAGGAAGAGAGAGGGAAAGACAGAGATAAATATCCATATGAGAGAAACACATCGATTGGTTGCCTCCTGCATGCACCCCATGGCCTGGGCCGGGGAGGAGCCTTAAACCAAGGTACGTGCCCTTGTTCAGAATTGAACCCAGACCCTTCAGTCCATAGTCCAATGCTCTATCCACTGAGCCAAACCGGCTCAGGCTCAACTGCCCTTCTCATTCTGCCTTCTTCCATGAGAAATAGGACCACTTGGAGAAGAATATAATACCTTTGTTCCTTTGCTTTGAATTTTCTCTGATATGGGCCTCTACTAAATTATAGCTCATTAATTTCTCCTCCATAAAACCTGTTCTTCCTCTCTCCATATTTCTATCCTTGTTAATAATGTCAGAATACACTCAGTTTCAATCCCAATCTCCCAAATTGAAAATCTTAGAGCTATTTCCACTGCCCTCTCCTCTTCTCTTTCTGTCATTTCTCCCTGCTCAATCCAATGAGTTTTCAAATCCAGCTGATTCCAGCACAGACATGTCTATTAAACTATCTCCCACTTGCCATCCCCTGGATCACCTCTTACTAGGACTACTGAATCCTTTGCTATCAGGATTGATGGAAACACAGCTTCCATCCACAGGCTCTGTCTATGAATGTGTGTCCAAAGGAAAGTTATATCAAGAGCAGCCTGCCAATTCGCCATATTTTTCTGTTGGCTTGGGCTTTTGTTCCAAATGCCTATATTAGGAATTAGGTTGGATGACATGCCTGCTGAAAGGATTGCTTATGTCTGGGTAGATGCTCATCTGCTCCAGGCTCCTTTCTGTGGGGCTAACCTTTGTTTTTTGTTGGCTTTCTGTGGGTGGAGTGGGTTGGCAGAGGGTGAGAACAAGGCCCAAGCCTACTTATTTCACTGGCTATATGGGAGGTGATTTGCTGGATGGAGAAGCATTCCAAGAAAAGGAGGCCAAGGAAGCAAGATCCCTCCACACACCCGCCCCGATATTTCTCTACATGGGATCAAAAGCCATTTCCCCCTTTGCTCCTTCTCCAGAAAGCTCCAGCTCCTGGTGTCATGGCCCAGCTCTCGGCTCTTGATCTTAACCCATTACTGGAGCTCAGCCTGCTTCTCAGGAGTGGAGCTGGGGTGACGAAAGGGAGGCTTGGATTTCCCCCAGAGCAGTGTTGTCATATTATGAGTCATGGAATCATTTTTGTGGGTTGTGACCAGCATTTAAAAAAAAATAAAATTTGATGTTATAGTGTGGAAAGGAATAGGACACAATAGAATAGAAATATAAGAGTTGATTTCATAAGGTAAGGATATGACTTTTTCATGAAACCTTTGTTTTAGTCATATGCAGGTGTGTGTGTGTGTGCAGGTGTGTTATGTTGGGTCACAGTATAAAACATATTTTTTACTGTGTGGCATAGTCTAAAAAGTTGTCAATACACTATAACTGCTAGGTTGTAGTGTGTTGACAACAATCTCTCTGCTTCTCGTTTTCTCCCTTTGATCCATCCTCCATCCCCCCAATTATCATTTAAATAGTTTTCCTACTAACCGATGTGATCACATAATCACATTAAGGATCTCCACTACTTATAGGACTAATTCATGAGCATGACATTCAATGTCTTTAAAATCCTGTCCTATATAATAAAAGGCTAATATGCAAATTGACCAAATGGTGGAACGACTGGTCACTATGACGTGCACTGACCACCAGGGGGAAGACGCTCAAAGCAGGAGCTGCCCCCTGGTGATCAGTGTGCTCCCACAGAGGGCGCGCTGCTCAGCCAGAAGCTGGGTTCATGGCTGGCGAGTGCAGCAGCGGTGGCGGGAGCCTCTCCTGCCTCCATAGCAGCACTAAGGATGTCCGACTGTAAACTGTCAATTGGACATCCCCTGAGGGCTCCAGGACTGCAAGAGGGTGCAGGCCAGGCTGAGGGACCCGCCCCCCCCAGAGTGCACGAATTTCGTGCACTGGGCCTCTAGTTTCAAATAATTTCCCAGCGGCATTTCCTGCTACTTCCTTCTTATTGGTCTACTCTACCGTTTCCAAAATACCTTTCACATTTGTCTTTTTGTCTTTATTCATAATGTCCTTTGGCCTAAAATATAATTTTCAGTTTCCACTTGTCACTTACTTAAATCCAATTCATTAAAACATCATTTGGAAACAACATTAGGAATGAAGTTGAATAAAAAAGAAACAATATTATTTTCCTAATTAAAAAATTAAAAATTAGAGGTTACCAAATATAAACTGATATAATCCCATAATCCAGAAATAGTATATCTTCTATATATTTTCTAGTTTTTACTTAATATACATATTATATGAATATATATATGATTTAGAACCCTTTTTTACTATGTAATGAAAAATTTCTAAAGAATATTTCATTAAATATTCTTCTAAAATACATGAATGATGCCTCATATTTTATTATATAGATATTGTTGAACATTTAATTTCTAATACTTTATTTTTATAAATAGTGCCTTTATATATGTCTTTATGAGTCTCTCTGATTTTTTCCCCTTTGACTAGAACATTAGATTTGGATTTACTGAATAACACTGTATTAACATTTTTAAGGGCCTTGGTATATTTTGTGTGAGCTTTCATAAAAACTACATAAAAATCCCTATTTGTGTCAATATTAAATATCATTCACAAAATGTTTGCCATTCTGATAGATGAAAAATAAATAATTTTGAATTATATTATTTTCATTTTTTGAGTATTAGTAAGATTAATATTTTTTCATGTTTATTCATCATTTATATTACATTTTGGAGAAAATTGCTTGTCTATAGGAGGTTGTTTTCTTCTGTGTTTTCTCCCCTTTATTATAAATTTTGCTCATTCTTCAAATATCGATTTAAAACATACTTTCTCCATAGAGCGTTCTTTTAGTTTCTTAGTTTGAATCTTTGTTTTTCCACAGCAAATTATTTGTGCCTCTATTTAGTGATCAGTTTATTCTGATGTCTTCTCCACTTAATTACATGATATTTGGAAGCAGAAATCTTTTCACATTTGTTATTGTACCTCTCCCCAGTAAAAGGTACAGATCAGGTAATTAGTATATTGTTGACGTTTTTGGCAAACTAGAGAGCAGAGCCTTCTCTTTTCAATTTGAAATGTGATAGGTTATTTTTCCTCTATGCTTTTAGAACATTCTATCTGAGGCTGCGCTCACATATGTTTAGGAAGACGCAATGAGCACAGACTGAATTCTTCTTGGGGTGCTGGGGAGAGGCAGAGAGCAGTCCCCTCTCTGAAGTCGGCTTGGCTATGCTTCCTAGTTCCATTTAAATTAATTTCACCAGCATTTAGAGGTTTTCCACTCTGAGTGATGTGAAGTCCCCCCTCTCCCCCTTTACCTCAACACTGTGGTGTTCTGGCTTGGTGCACTTACAGGCCCGTCTGAGATTACTTCAATTACTTTAGCAGATTGGTCAGAAGTTAGAATCATAATATGCAACTGCTAGATGGAACCTCAGAGATCACCTAGTCTCAGATTTTAGACCCTGTACCAGCTTCTGCTCCAGAGACTTCCCTACTTGAGATGATATGGAACTCTCCAAACAAGTAAAACTCAGGCCTAGTGTCAGGAGGCAATTCTCCCTTTCCACGCTTCCTCTCGAGGGACCGTCCCTTTGAGCACCTTTCCTGGGGAAGGGCATGGCTTTGACTCCTCCGTAAACCTGGGCCAGCAGCAGGTGCCAATCCAGAGTTCCAGGTTCACCCTCCTGTCTGCCTCCTTGGTTTTGTTCTCCAGTAGTGGCATAACCACCACACACCTGTGTTTTCTGTCTGCTTCTGTTAATCCAGTTTGATCCATCGTCTTAACATGTTTTCTGAAGAAATCTGGTATTTATTATTATTATTTTAAATATTTTTATTGACTTCAGAGAGGAAGGGAGAGGGAGAGAGAGATAGAAACATCAATGATGAGAGAGAATCATTGACTAGCTGCCTCCTGCACACCCCCTACTGGGGATCAAGCCTGCAACCCGGGCTTGTGTCCTGACTGGGAATCAAACCAGTGACCTCCTGGTTCACAGGTCAATGCTCAACCACTGAGCCACACCAGCCAGACAAACCTAGTATTTATTGAGTCTCTTATATGCATTACTATTTTAGGAACTTTGCAGAAATTAAATCATTATTTCTTCCAATTGTTCCCATTTTACATTGGAATAATTGAGGCTCAAAGTAGTTAAACTATCGATGTCACGCAGCTAGTACGGTACGGAGTGAGGACCTGAGCCCAGGTTTACCTTACTGAGGGTGAGTTAGTTTCACTACCCCGGGTTTCAGTGCTGAGAAGAGCGGTTGGGTTACTGAAACCATATGTGCATCCCAGAGAGGGTCTCTTCCTTTAGTGGTGCAAACACTGAATTTTGGGGGTCAGGGCGAGAAGGCTTGCTTTAAGATACATTTATGTTGAGAGTTAATTATAGATTTTCCAAACAAAGTCTGAATTTCCAAATAAAGTCATGCCAGGGGAATGGCATGAAAAATAGGAAACAGTAGGTGATCAAAACTATCAACTGAAAGAGAATCATATGCTTATTTTAATACAGGAATATGTTTAACTTACTGGGGACGTGAGACTAGGGACCCACAATACCAGGAGACATTGCTGCGTAGTAGTTATAACCACAGACCTTGGAGTTGATCAGAACTGAATTTCAATCCTAGTTTTGCCATGAACACTTCATCTCTCTGCACCTAAGTTTACTCATCTGTAAAGATAGGTAATAATACCAATCTCTTAGGCATTTAATGTGATAATAGATTCACTTGTTCATCCATTTCCTCCTTTGACAAAAGCAGATTTTGAGTATTTACAATTTGCATGACACTGGAGATGTCGCCATGAATAAGACATATGTGGTTCCTGCTCTGAGAACTGAGAGTCTGGTGGTTAGATGCAAAGTGTTCATCACCGTATCAAGCGTATGCTCAACACTAATATTAAAGTGGTAGATGTTACTGTTACTATTATATTACTATTATCATTATTATTATGAGTGTGCATTTCTACAACTGCTTGCAATTTTGACATATCTCACGTTTGATAATAGGTGAGAGACCTAGTTAACGTTTTCCTGTATTGGCATTTCTAATTAAAGGATAGTGTAGTAAGGTAACAAGCAATTATTGTTAACAAAGGAGGTACTGTATAATCAGAGTCTTGCTTCAAGAATGTAGGATTTCTTCTCTCCTCCTCACTTGACTGGTATTCTGTCTTCAGCCACATGAAACACTCAGAGCAGTATCTGGCACAGTGAGTAACTATTAGTTGAAAAAAAGAATGGACGAATGAATGAGGCTTGCACAGACTTCAAACACAGTATCTGGCCAGTGCCTACAGAAGAGGATGCTATCTGGTGATAAGGGTACAATGATAGTCTCCATGTAATAAGCACCCTAGGACTCTCCCCCCATCCCCCCCGCCATAAACCCAGGCACTTTGTGGGGAGGATATCCAAGGTGGGACACTAAGCAAGGAAGTTATTTTTAATGTCACTAGACTACAATGGGGGAAGAAAAGTGAAGAGGCTGGATATGAAATAATGCATCTGCAACTGAAGGATTCCATTCTGAGGGAATTGAATGTTGACATAGTTGTTCAGGTATTTTTCCATGCACCCACGTATTTTACAATGAGTGTCTTTAAATGGAATAGCTGAGTTAGTATATTAAGATAATTTACTACATTTTGAGATTCATAGAGAATTTAATGCCTTATTCGATGGAGATAACTTTTACATGCACTTAGAACATTTCTTTGAAAGTGGCTAGTAATGGAAAGAACATGTGGCATAGAAATTTGAAAGGGTTTCTGCCATGTCAGATTCATGTCCATAAAGATAAATTTGTTTATGTGGGTCAGATTCCATTTCGACAAATACCTGTTTGCAAAAGATAAAAGTGCCCCATGTAATAATCTCTTCATTTTAATAACCAGATCTCTGTATTTAACATTATATTCATCTACTCATGTAATATCATTAGAAGCAATATAACAAAAAATATACTTTAATTGAACTTAAGGTCATGGAACTTGACCCATAATTTAACTATTGCTTTACTGGCATAATTTCTAGATCATCTGGAGAAATCTTCTGTTTTAAGGTCATGGAACTTGACCCATATGTTATTTAACTATTGCTTTGCTGGCATAATTTCTAGATCATCTGGAGAAATCTTCTGTTCTTAATAACCTTCGCAAGAGTGCTCATGGTTATTTAGTTTCAATTTCTTTACATTGTAATTCAAACTCATCACCACCATAAGGGAATTAATGTGATCAGCCTGAGCATATTTTTACCTTTAAAGAGATAATCATAATAATTTTAATAGGTAGGCCAAGTGATGTTGATAATGAAGTCTGAAGGAAGTTATAGCTTTCTCTCCCCGCCGGCTCCTTCCCCCCAGCACACACTATCATTTTTGATAAACACTGCAAGTTACAAGTCTAATACTCATTTACTGAAATATTCAGAGAATTAATATTTGACCCATAAATTCCAAACTACATCAGCTACCGTCTTTTTTTCTTTCCCTTCTAAAAGAAATATGCTCTCATTCTCCACGTATTGAATGCAAATCACAGAACCAATGCATCAGGGATGAACATTACCTTTCAAAATCTATCTATACACAAATGCTCATGTATCTCGAGCCATAATTGCATGCATGTGTGCACGATGATTGCACATAGTGTGGAGAAACGTTGTTATGGTGCGTGAGCACTTAGGAAAATAGAAATCAGTCAGCACTAGTTTAAGCCAGACATAGTGTGGGTAGGTAATATAAAAGCTCCTTTCCGCCGACCTCCTAAGTTGGCTGTGGCATCCCAATTCTGAGCTAAAAACCTTCATTGATATTCTAGTCATAGAATTCAAAGATGGAAAACACCTATTAGGTTACTTAGTTTATCCCTCTAGGGCCAGCACTGAAGATTACTCTGATAGCATATTTTATTCCTTCTTCTTCTTCAGTATTTGGTCCACCCTCATTCTAAGATGTCTGTGCTGACAGGCTTTCAGCTTGTTTCCTTGGGTAAGTATGTTCTCCTGGATTCCCTTACATTTCTTCAACATTTAAATACATTTTCTATTTTGCAAATACTGTTGTGTGCTTGTAATCAGATCTAGGTAAATGATGTTCCCCCCTTCGTAGCATTAATCATCTCCTCAGAGAGTATATCATTATAGCCTCAAAGCAATGTGGGGGGAATAACAATAGATTTGATGCATTTTTGCCTCTCTTTCTCTCTCTCTCTCTCAATATATATATATACATTATGAATATATGTACCTCATTGGCCACCTATTTCTTCCTCAGCTTGCTCATCAACAGAGGCTGAAGAAAAGACAAGCAGATCATCTGAGTTATGTAAAACTGTGCATGCTGAATGAGCCACAAAATAGGATTGCTCTAAATCTCATTATTGGAGCAAACAGGGTATTCAAGGAGACCTTGGTTCAGTTCAACTGAAGATATCTGAATCTCGAGAACATATTTAAGTTGCTGGTACTTCTCAAGCCCAGGAATCCCAATTGGATATACCAAAGTGAATGGTGAGGAGCTTGGGATGTGTCAGGAATTTTTCTAAAAACTTCCCATATTTAAACTCACTTAATCCTTCTAACAGCTTTTGGGAATGGGTTCTAAATAACTCTCATTTTCCTGAGCCACAGGTCCACTTGCCTCTGTCATAGGATGGAGCTAGGTAAGAATCCAGTAATCTGGTATCAGAGCCCATGTCCATAACCACCATGCTGATTAGAGTGAGTGATTAGAGCGATGGAGTAAGATGGACCCTGTTTTGAGTATTGGTTCTATCACAACTTTTGTAACTTTGTCCTCCCTGAGTCTCAGTTCCTTTGTCTGGATAGTGAGGTTAACAATAGCTTCCTCCTAGGATTTATGAGAATTAAATAAGAAAATGCATGTCTAGCCCTTGTTACAGTTTCTGGCATATGACTGACATTCATTTCCTTCTTTTGAAGCTCTCCCTAATGCCATGGATGAAGGTTGGCCAGCTTACCCTTTTCTCAGCCACTCATCTACTGTTCCAAAAGCAAATTCTTTTCTAAGCGATTGGCCTTTGTTCTCTACATGAAGGCACAGGTTGGTGCTCAAGAGTGTTAGAGATTTTGTGGTAGGAAGGAATGTCCTTGTGGAATCAAGTTAAGGCCAAGTCTGACTAATGCCTTTATTTCATATGTCATGTTTAGTTGGTAGACCTTGTATGGAGATAGCCCCCAACTAAAAAATAGATTTTGTTCCAAAAGTTTGTTGCAATTTGGAACTTGAATCTTTTTTTTATTCTAAACTTATGTTATGGACGATAGATTATTAGGTTAGTTCATACTATCTTCTTTTTTTTAAAACCCATAAGAGGCCTAAACTATACTAGAAGTTGGTAGCAAAGACATTAGTTGATTTGCTTGCCATTGCTAAATTCCCTTCTAGCTTAATCTATTCCACTCAAAGCTCTGAAGAGCCAGAATTAGGTATTACAAGTTCTATTTGCCTGTGATAATGTGAGGAATTTTAGAAAACCTATAAGTCTATTAGTTGGCCAGTGGTCAATCAGATACTCTCCCTAGAGATTGAAATGAGTCACAAAAGCTGTAACCTATCTATGTTAGACACTGAGAGGCTATACTCATGAAGAGTTAGAGATAGAATTCATCAATGACCAAGTTATGGATGGGCAAAAATGACCAAGCTGGGATGCAGAAGGAGGAGAAAAATGTAGATGCATCACAGAGTACAAAACCATATGGCTTAGAGAGCAAAATGATGACCTTATAAATCATGTGAGCCTGGTTGTTATATTCTACAACTGGTTCTAATAGGATCCTCCTATATTATTTCAATAAACCCTCCTACTTAAGTTAGTTTGAATGGGTTTCTATTATAAACAACAAAATGATTCCTGGCAAAGTTTAAAGTTCTCAGACCAGAGCCCTTCTGAACTCTAAATTTTTTGGCCATCTGGATGACTGTCTAGATGTGGCTGGGTAAGGGTTATGATAGCTGGATCCAATAGTATTAAGACAGGGCTCCTGGTTGGGAGAAGAGAGCATTTGGGAGCCCTGGCCTCGAAAATGGTCTATTTTTGTTCTCAATCTAAAAGGCATTGCTGTCATCACCTTAGGGTTTTCCTGGCCATACACAATTCATTGCTCTCCTGATTAACATTGTTCATATCTTGAATGCCCTTTTGTTCCTCTCTACTTATACAAAGTGTATTCCACATTCATTGTACCTCAAGATGAGTCATGGAGAGTTATAGAGTTTTATGGCAGGAAGAGGACAAAGCCATCTAGTTCAAAGGCTCAAAGAGGTTGATCAAGGTCATTCAACTAGAAAGTAGTGCTTCCAGGACTTGAACTTAGGTTCTGACTTAAGATGTTTTCCACTGGACAGCTCTGCCTATAGCCCGCAAGGTCTTATCCTCCTCTAGTACATCGGAGTGTCCTTCTCTTCATGCAGTATTTAATTATATCTTTGTGTTATTCCTGTTCATTTGAACAGGTTGTAATCTTGTTGAGAGCAGGAAGAGTAAACTTTCTTTTAATTAGTTCCTCCTAGCACTTCACACAATGCTTGGCATATACATGATCAATTCATTTCTGCATATTCCTTAAATAATTAAAAATATCATGCAGGAATGAATGAAGAACCTCAGAGTTTTCAGAGCTGACATCTACAAAAGATAAAGAACATTCTCAACCCTGACGAGTTCCATGAAAATCGTTTTATTTTGCCACCTCTGGTGCCAGGGAACTTTAGCTGTGAAGTATAGGAATTGAACCCTCAATTCATTATGAGCGGGAGCCAGATCCTGAAGCTGGAAGCTTCAGTAACTGCAAAAATTAGGTGAAGCTTCATGGTGGCATAGAGAGGTAGCCGTTATTTCCATCCCAGTGGGATGGAGGGTGTGGTATCTCCAATTGGAGTAGATGAGATGATTCATGAATTAACTTGTTTATTTTAAGTGGTGATCATGTGCTTTTCAGTAAAAAAAATTCTTGGGCGGTCCCATTCTTAGAATTTTTTCTGATCTTAAGAATGTCTTCCTGGCTTCTGAATTCCCTATTGACCACCATCTTAGTATTGACACCCACCTTTATGGTCCCAGATTTCAATGTTCACACTGTATCTTAACTCATTATGACCATATGCTTTTGGCAATGTAGATGTGACATTCAGATTAACATCATAGAGACCAACAAGTGGTAGTTATGCCTTTGGGTCTTGGATTCATGAAGTGTGTCCATCCTTACTGGGACCACAAAGCTATGACTTCCTATTAGACCATGTGTCAAAGTGACCTCTTTACCATTCACTTTGATATATCCTATTGGGATTCCTAGGTTTGAGAAGGACCAGTAACTTAGCTATGCTCTTCAATGTTCAGATATCTTCAGTTGCACTAGGTCAAGGTCTCCTTGCTATACTTTATTTGCTCCAATAGTGAGACATGGCTTCTTCAGCATGAAGTGATTTAGATAAATCAGATAGTTAGCTCATCTCTCTTCCACCTCTGTGGGTGAGTAAACTGGGAAAGAAATTGGTGGCTTATGAGGTACATACATATAAACATACATACATACATACATACATACATACATTCCTATATGCATAGAAAAATTCATCAAAATATTAACAGGTGATTAAATTAAAGTAAGGTTTTTATTTGCCTCCAAATTTGAGTATAAATCACTATATAGTCAAGAAGGCAATACTCTTAAATATAAAGAACAATTTTTAAATGTATAGAAATATTATCATTTACTTTTAATTTTTTTTTACATAACTTACTATATTTTTAAATTTAAATTCTTTATTGTTTAAAGTATTGCATATGTCTCCTTTTTCCCCAATTGACCTCTTCCCGGTAGTTTCCACACCCTGCCCCCCCCAGCACATGCCCTCACCCCTCTACTGTCTGTGTCCATGGGCTATGCTTATATGCATGCATACAAGTCATTTGGTTCTTTGGTTGATCTCTTACCACCCCGCCCCCCCGGCCCCCACCTTCCCTCTGAGATTGAATGGTCTGTTTGATGCTTCTATGTCTCTGGATCTATTTTTCTTCATCAGTTTATGTTGTTCATTATATTCCACAAATGAGTGATATTTATCTTTCTCCGACTGGCTTATTTTGCTTAGCATAATGATCTCCAGGTCCATTCATGCTGTCTCAAAGGGTAAGAGATCCTTCTTTTATAGCTGCCTAGTATTCCGTGGTATAAATGTACCACAGCTTTTTATCCACTCATCAAATGATGGGCACTTGGGCTATTTCCAGTTCTTAGCTATTGTAAATAATGCTGCTATGAACATAGGGGTGCATATATTCTTTCTGATTGGTATTTCAGGATTCTTAGGATACTAGAGGCTTGGTGCATGAAAATTCATGCACTGGATGGGGGGTCCCTCAGCCCAGCCTGCCCTCTCTCATAGTATGGGAGCCCTCAGGGGCGGGAGGTGACCTGGCAATCAGGGGAAGGTGGCGCCCCATCACACCTCTGCTGCTGCCACTGCTGACAGTGCAAGCCTTGGCCGGCCCAGTTTACCTGCATCTCATTGTTGTTTTTATTTGAATATCTTGGATGATTAGTGACTTTGAGCATGTTTTCATATGTCTCTCAGCCTTCTGTATGTCCTCTTTCGAAAAGTGTCTATGTAGGTCCTTTGCTCATTTTTTGATTGGATTGCTTATCTTCCTTTTTTAAGTTGTATGGGTTTCCTATAAATTTCGAAGATTAAACCCTTATTGGATATAACATTGGCAAATATGTTCTCCCATGCAGTAGGCTCTCTTGTTGTTTTGTTGATGGTTTCAGATGACATGATATTGTACATAGAAAACCCTAAAGACTCCATCAAAAAGCTACTAGATTTAATAAATGAATTTGGCAATCTAGCAGGATACAAAATTAACACCCAGAAATCTATGGCTTTTTTATACACCAATAATGAACTCACAGAAAGAGAAACTAAAAAAAAA
>NW_005354595.1:4160665-4178435 GCF_000412655.1 Myotis brandtii
TCAAAATGGATAAAGGACTTAAATGTAAGACGGGAAACCATAAAAATCTTAGAAGAATCCATAGGCAGCAAAATATCAGACATATGTCGTAGCAATATCTTTACCGATACAGCTCCTAGGACAGTGATGGTGAACCTATGAACTCATTTTTTTTGGTTGATTTTTCTTTGTTAAATGGCATTTAAATATATAAAATAAATATCAAAAATATAAGTCTTTGTTTTACTATGGTTTCAAATATCAAAAAATTTCTATATGTGACACAGCACCAGAGTTAAGTTAGGGTTTTTCAAAATGCTGACACGCCGAGCTCAAAAGGTTCGCCATCACTGTCCTAGGACAATGAAAACTAAGGAGAAAATAAACAAATGGGACTACATCAAAATAAAAAGCTTCTATACATCATTTATTTTTTAAATGCACTCACAATGTATCTAATTTTTGTTTTTAAGTTAGAAGAGTCCAGTTTGTGAGAAAATAAGCCAGAAAGTAAAAAAAAAAATGTGGGATCATCCCCAATTCCTTGATTTACTCAGTAATTGTCCTATGTTCACTGGCATCAATGTAAATATGCACATTCATTTCGCTGTGACATTTAGTTTATGAGATGCCCAAGGGGAGATGCTGGATCTCTGATGGAAAGAGCATTTTATTTAAAGTTTAAGCTAAATATTTCCTGTGATTATCATCAACCTTTCTGAAATTTGGTTTCCTCATCAGTATAGTGTAAATAGTAATAATAGTTGTTGTACATGCCAACTTAGATAATATATGTACTATTTCTTTGAAAGTGTGGGGTGTTTTATATGTTTGGGGATAATAATTATTATTATTTCTGTCTTAAAGTTCATAGATATCCTTATAAAGCTCTCTTCTCCTCATTGTTGGGCATGGACTGACTGAGACTCTCTCCTAGTTCAAGCAATGCCATGCTTCACTGGTCAGTCCTCTCTTCCATGACTTTATCCATGTTATTCCCTCCTCCTGGCATCCTCTCCCTCCCTAATTTGCCTTCTCAGATAGTCATAACTCTACCCATTTTTCAAGGTCAAAAATCCCCACCACTGTGAAGCCTCCTCTGGTAACCCTTTAAGAAGAATTAATTGTTTCATCCTCTGTGTTGATCTTCCTCTCTAGAATTCCCTTAAACTATATTGTAATTAGTTGTTTGCAAATCTGTCTCTTTAACTGATCAGTGTTTCTTGACTGTTGTGTCAAGGTTGACAGATATATCATGGACCTTTCCCTAGTGTACTACCAACATTTAATTCAAGGGTAAGGTTTATTTTTGTAACAACAGAGTACACACATTTATTACAGTGACTTCCGTCAGAGGTACGATGAGGTGAGCAAGTTGTACAATGTGGTAAAAGCAGGGTGTTATTTGCTGTAAGGAAAGGTAAGAATTGTCAGCAGCAGTTCAGGAATGAATAAGTATCAGTAATTTATGTCAAGCCAGTTTACAGCTCTAACCCAACAGTGAGACAGTGCTTTATGGTTGATGGGGGAAACTTAACCCCTTCAAAAGCACACTCGCTAGTGTTTAAAAGTGTATCACAAACACAAAAAGGATAGAGAACTACTGTATTTGATGTTGAGTTCCTTGAGGGTGTGCATCTGTACTTGAATGAAAAAGAGTAATGCATATGTATTAGGGCTGACAGATCTAAAAAGATAATTGGTCAAGTAATTTTTTTTTTAATTTTTGGTAACCATTAAGTCTGGCACTTTTCTAATGTTCGGTAAAGAGGTTTTCGGTAAAGAGATTATCAGCAGCCAAAAATTTTTGGAAACTTAACAAAATGGGTTTAGTACATTCTGTGCTGCAGATCTTGGGCATTGAAGTCAGATGAATCTGTGCTCAAATCCCACTTTGCTACTTACTACCTGTGTAATTTGGTTGCTTAACGCTTCCAAGCCTCACTTTTTGTGTCTTTAAATTAGGTCAATAAAATATATTAATTGGGGCTATTCTGACTACAAGTAACAGACATTCTGACAATAAGAAAATTGGTTATTTCACATCACAAGTTCAAAGATTCCAGGGTTGTGAGATTCAATGACTCAGTGATGTTCTTTCCATCTTTTAACATTTTCATTGTCAGAGTTCACTACTTTCAGAGGGAAAATAGAGGCCACACTTTCCATTTTTTCTTGCTTAGGAGTGAGGAAAATTTTACCTGAACTCCACTGGGTGAGCAGCTTATTTCCAAAGTAATGACTGGTCACAAAGATGAAATCAGCATGACTGGCTCAGACTAACCATCTCAGGATGCAGAAATGCTAGCAAACCAACCATTGCCTAGCTCATTGTTTGGAACATGGTAAGTATAGGGTAGCTCTTTTTATCAATCAGTCACTAATTCAGACCTACAATGCCCACCTTAAATTTCTGATTTGTTGCACCTTTCCTCTTTCTTTTACTTAAAAAATAGGTGTGTGTGTGTGTGTGTGTGTGTGTGTGTGTGTGTGTGTGTGTGTGTGTTTTGCCTAGATCCATCCTCTCATTCTGGTCAAGATTTGCCAGATCTGTGTCTCACATACAGTGGACCCAACAGTATCTTAATGCGTTGATGCCTCTTTTTTAAGTATTGTAATGTGGAAAACCGCTTTTGGCCCAGAGTATTTTGTCGTCTGTGCAATCTTGAGGAAGGAAGAAAGAAATTCCCAGGACCACAAGTTAGGCCCAGGGTTAGGTGCTTTCATACACGATTTGGTGAAGGAAATCTGGGCTACCCTTTCTCTCCCACTTGCCAGTTGTGCAAACTACTTGTGGTTCTCAGTTGTCTCTTCTGGTGATCAAGGAGATAGAGGTTAGAAAGGCTTCCTAGACAGTTTAGCTCTATGCAGATACTAGTCATTTTTCCTCCACTGGGTAGCCTTTTTGGTATAACACATAAACATGATAGTCAGATGGGCATAGCCTGTTCAAAGGCAAGGTGCAAAACAAACAAATGACTTGGCCTGGGAGTAACTTCCTGTGTTTACAGAAGAAGCATGTTTCTTCTTGTTCTTCTGCAGGAACGTCCCACCCTTGAAATTTCTAGGGACTTCAGTGGAGTCTCCCAGTGTTCAGAAAATGTCTGGCTAAACAGGAACAAATTGGATTGGTTTGTTTGGTATATGCATCTGTGTGAAGAATTTCCCATTTCACCAATGAAAAGTGAAGTCATCTGCTTTTCTCTGGGATGATGGGCAAAGTGCTACAAACATCTACATATTCTGTAAATCAATAAAGTGCGCTCAAGGATGAGTGGCATTTCCTGTAGTGTTCTTTTCTGGGGTTCAAGACTCAACCAGTCAGAATTGTCTTTCAAAGAATGATGACTACCATTCCTTGGGAAGTAGCATCACATAAAGCGACTTATAGGGATATTTCTTGGCCTAATCTAAAACTGAAACAGACACTGCACATGGCTTTATTTAGGAGCTGGAAGTTGAACATGGAAGGAGTTCTTAGCTCAACATTCTTCCAGATTGTCGAAACTGGTTGATATTTCCTGACAAGGCCTCTTGCCAGTCTAACCTCTCCTAGCTAAGCTATTTTAACTCTGGTCTTAGGCTGATATATCTCCTAGCAACACATCTTCTCCTAAATAAAAACAGATCTCCCAGATGGCCTTGTTCACTCTTTCCTTCTATTGACCAACTTTGTTCCCCATTCTCACCACTTTCTCAATCTTAGCCATTTTCCCCCTTCAACCTCATTATTTCTTTCTCTTCATTCTTCTAAGATGATGATTTAATGTAGCACTGTCCAGTGTGAAAGCTGTTACATGTGCCTATTTTAAGTTAAACTAATTAGAATTAAAGAAAATAAAACATTCAATTTCTCTTCAGTTGCATTAGCCACACTTCAAGTGCTTGATAACTATGTGTGGCTGGTGGCCACCATATGGATTGGATAGTGCAGACAGAGATTTGCATCATCACAGAAAGTCCTATAGATAGTGCTGACTTGGGTATTCAATTTTTCTACTGCTTTAAGTGCTTCCCCCACCTCCTCCAGCTAATTTTTACTAAATTTTTATTGTTATGCCTGTAAAAATGTCAAAGATACTCATTAGAAGACAAAAAGAAGTGTCTTAAATTGTTCACATACTTGGAGCATATGTTTTTTTCCTTGGGCATAGCCATTTCATAGTTTCTGTTATCTTTTCAGCAGATTAAGTTGAACAGAGAGTTCTTGAAAATTTTTATTCTCAAAAATGGAATTCCATATAAGCTACGAAGACATGTAATTCCTCATCCTTTGAGTTGACTATCAACCCAATTCAACAGTGATTATTGAGTGGAGACTTTGTCATCAAAAGAGGCTGAGCACATACTTCACACCTATTAGGATACCTTTTATAAAAAAAAACAACACAAAAAACAAAATGTAACAAATATTGGCAAGCATGTGGAGTAAAGTGAATCCTTGTACACTACTGTTGTGGCTGTAAATTGGTGCAGCCACTATAGAAAATAGTATGGAGGTTCCTCAAAAGAACTAAAAATAGAGCTATCATATGATCCAGCAATCTTAATTCTGAGTATATATCCAAAGGAAATGAAATCAGGATCCCAAAGAGACATATTTACTTCCATGTTCATTATAGTATTACTACAATGTCCAAGACATGGAAGCAACTTAAAATGTCCCTCAATGGATGAATAAAGGAAATGACACTCACACACAAAATGGAATATTATTCAGCCTTAAAGAAGAAGGAAATCCTGCCATTTGCAATAACATGGATGAAGCTGTAGGATATTATGCTAAGTAAAATAAGGCAGACACAGAAGAATAAATACTTCTTAATACCACTTATATGATAAATCTAAAGTAGTCAAACTTATAGAAGCAGAGAATGGAATATGATTGCCAGGGGCTTGGGGGAAGGTTGGGGAAAACAAAGAGGTGTTAGTCAAAGGGTACATGGGTTGGTTATATAAGATGAGTTAGTCCTAGAGATCTATTGTACAGCACGGCATTAACAATACTGTGTTGTACATGTAAAATTTTGATAACAAGATTGATCTTATGTTAAGTGTTCTTATGACAAAATAATGATGATTTTGATAATAATAATAATAATAATAATAATAATAATAATAATAATAATAATAATAATAATAATAATAATAATAATAATAATAATAATAATAATAATAATAATAATAATAATAATAATAATAATAATAATAATAATAATAGTAATAATAATAAAAGGGCAGAAGGAAACTTGGAGGTGAAGAACTGGTTTATGGCATAGATTGTGGTGATGGTTTCACCAAAACAAACTTATCTACAAACACATCAAGTTGTATATATTAATTATATACAGCTTTTATATGTCAAAAATTATTTTTCAAGGCTAATCTCAGCAGAGAGCTGTCAGTACAATATGGTACAGACCTAACTTTCAAATGTTATTTCCCTAACTTCTTGTCTTTCAGCCCCTGCCAGCACTGATCTTGACTTATTCCTCAAATTGATTCCTGGCCTTTGCTTTTTGTCAACCCTCTGATTAGGGTTGTCAACTTTTTCACTCGAGTAAGATCCTGATCTCAGCCTGTCCTGTTTCATTTCCATGCCACTCTTGCTAAACCTGATGACTCATCTGCATTGTTGCCAAGATCTAATCTCTCCCTGAACCCATATTTTGCCTTGTCCTTCCTTTAGCATTTGAGGGTGCACTTGGAGCTTGAGGACTCTTTGCCTGTCCCTCCATTAGCAAGCATGAGATTGACTTCTTCTATTGACCTTGCACTCACCTTGGAGAGCTTGACAGGAATAAATTTTTTTTAACCTCCAAGGAGTTTACATATTTGTTGGGAATAGAAGAGACAGTTAAGAAATAAAACCAGATGATTTGCTAAGAGCTCAATGAATGCTGTAGAAACAAGACCTACTAGGATTCACGGAAGTGTTTAGGATATTTCTGGGGAAGTTTGGGCAAGAGTTAGACTGGCCAGGGGAGGCCATCACAGCTGGTGGACTGGGGCTGACAGAGTGAGGCAAGAATCTCTTAGGACTTACTTTTCCTCCACCCTATTTGTTCTCCTTCTTCACTTTCTGTTGACAGTCATGCCCACAACTGGGCCCTGGGTGTCACCATCTTTTATTCTGACTTTCTTATTTGTGGTTTTGCTTAGCTGCCTGTGGTAGTGACTATCACAAGGAGCTTAAGTTTCATTTGATTCTGAGTTTTTTTGGCCACATATTAAGACATTTTAGATATTTCACTGGGGTGAACAGTCATTCATTCTAAGAGCCGAGTTTAAGTCTATGGCTAACTGCACTCACATCTTCCACAAAGATGAGAACAGAAAATTTGCTTGTTGTTGCTTCTTTTTCCCCCTGGGGACTTCTGAGTTCTTAATTATTTGAAACACTTCCATTGAGCTCATATTTTTCTTGGGTATAAACAGGTATCAAGAATTTATAAACCTTTATTTTTCAAATGGCAAATCTGAATTTCATGATGGGAAATGATGAGCTCAGGATGTAAGCTCCTCTTGGGGTTGGAGCTATGCTTTTTCTTTGTCTCCCCTGTGCCCATGGTTGTTCCCAGAACACATCAGGTTCTCAGTAAATGTTTTCTGGGTGAATATTCAATGAATGTCTCAGAAAACAACAACAATAATTCAGGGTGTGAGCAGAGAGCTCGGCTGAGGGTGCAGAACTTCATCCTGTCGCAATGATCATGCTCAAAAGTGTCTGATGTTTAAGAACATGTCCTTTCTGAAGTTCTGCATGACATCTACTTCTGGCTATTATGCACTTATTCATTGTGATTTCATAGCACTTTTATCCTTGTAAGCACCAAACCCATTCTATTTTGTAACCTCTTCATACGTCTGTCTCTTGCTCTGGCTGGTGCTCCACACAGATCCTCTCAAATACCATCCCCTGGCCCCTGGACATTTTGCTCTTAACAGCTCAGACTGTCAACCTTCTTGAGAGAACTACCCTTGGGTCGTTGGGCACTCTTTGGCCATACAGTCTAAGAGCAAAAAGTGCTTGGTAGTTTACATTCCTCAGGGGCATTCTGGAGCTCGTTGTTTACCGGTTCAGGAGTAAGAAATTCCAGCTCCCGTGCCTCAGAGTGGAACGCCCTCTGCAGCAGTATTTATCCTGCAGAGCTCCCACAGGTTCAGACTGAGGGTGGAACTTCACCTGAGCTGACACCCTTGGCTTCTTCCCCTTTGCTGTCATGACCTCCCCACCCTTGCCGATTTCTCCGGAGAACACTTCCTCAATAAATCTCTCCTGCAAGAGTCCTCAGCTCAGGTTTTGCTTCTGGGAAACCCAAACTAAAACCCAGGTTGATCCTGAATGTTGGAATTGTACATGCAAGTTTCTTTGCAATTTATACTGAGATAACAAACATGTCTCAAACACCAGGTAACTTCCGCATTAGAGACAGAGCTCCTGTGATGATTTTCCAATCCCATACCTTTTATGAGGAAGCACAGCCACCAATAAGCATATTTATCAGGAAGTCATTTCTTGTTCACAAAAAAGTGTGTGTTTCTAAGGAAAAAACCAGGAAGCCAAGCACCGATGTTAAATCGGACCACTTACAGGTTAGAGCTGAAGAGATGGGACCCTAATGTATGAGTCACAGAGAAAACACAGCTGGAATGGAGCAAGACATTCCATCACATTCAGGAATGTCACTAATTCATTTCTGAATGCTTGGGGAAAATGTAGTCAACTGAGTAACACATACCTCTCTGTTTGCTAGTTCCCAGCTCACCTCGTACTTTCTCCATCTCTGAAGCTCTCCAGGTCTGTTTCTCTCACCATCCAAAAATAGCTGGTCAAGTTTCCTTTCATCTTCTGGTGACTGTAGCCACGGTAGGACCTGAGGTGCCAATGGAAAGAGTAATCTGCAAAATGTGACTAACTTATGGTTGTGTATATTTTCCAAGAAGAGCAGATCACTGGCGTTTTAAAGGGATCATAAATATACCATTAATGAAACTGGAAGCCATCATTTCAGCAGCCAGATTAGTGTCAGGAGTTGACACTGTTTCCTAGAAGGAGGGGAAAGCACTAAAATAAAATTACCCAAGTCCAAATATTTCCACACTGCACAGGCGTTGGGTGAATGACACTTGGGAAAACATGTGCATCAATATCTTTTAAGTGCAAACTGTCCCTTCTTAAACCCTTGGGCTAGTGACAACTTGACATACAGAAGACGTAGCTCTGCAGAGGCTATTTAACCAAGGAAAGATGATTGTCAGTTTTCTCCGGCGTCCTTTTGTTAATAGTCTATAAACACGGATGTCCCTATTAGGTGCAGCTCCATTTCTTTATTTGAAATCACCATTAAATTGCTCTCCCAAAATACTGCAGAAAGGCCTCAGCCCTCACCGAACAGAAACTTTATGAGCTCTTTCTCCCTCCCTTGGGCTTTCCTGGGCCCCTCCTCTGACTCCGAGTGTGTAATCAGCCCCATCTCCTGCTGAGCACCGTCAGGAAAATGGCAGCTCTCACTGTGAGACAGCAGAGCCATTCACAGCCGTGGAGCTATTGAAACATTGACAGATATGACAGACATTTCCAAAGCCGTGTGGAGCATTAATTTTAATGTATGCTGTGTGTCCTTACTTAGTAAATATTTATTTGACTGTGAAAGATAGGAGAGGTAATCACTGCTTTCCTTAAAATACAGCTCCCCTCTGCGCTCCATCCCCCCTTTCCTTGAGAGGGCTTGGGACTCAGTTGGGGAGTTTGGGAAAAGAAAAGATGTAAGAGGCGAGATCTTTATTCTAGGGCCAAACTTTAACAGTCTTCCATGTTTTGTCCAAAGTGTTTGCTTTGGACATGGACACAGCATAACCTTGTTGGTTCAGCAACCAACAAGAATCATGCTAAGCTAGAAGGTCTGGATTGCCAATGAAATCTTATCAGGCACTCTCTTCCACTGTAAACCTATCTGACACCATGTCCCACTGTACTCTTCCCACCTGAAGCTCCTGTGGTGGTCTTCTCGGTTAGCCTCTCCAGTCACTGGCTATCCAATCTATTCAGAGGGTCTGTCCAGGGCTACCATACCTTCAGATGCATAGCAGATCACTTTACTCTTTAAACCAAATGGATGGAGAAGTTGGAGGGCAGTAGATTGGGTCACAACAATAATCATTGCTTGAACACCTGCAAAGGTGTAGTTATTTTCACATGTACTATCTCAGTTATCTAAACATCTCCCAGGCAGGCATTTCACAGAGGAGAAAACAGCGACATAATGAGGACCGAATATTTTTTTTCCAATGTCACATAACGACAGAATTGGGATTTAGACTTGAGACTTTCCAATTCAAGTCTGGTGCTCTGTCTACTGCACGGCAACAGAGAGCATTGCATACATAAAAGCATTCTGTAAACCTTAAATCTTTATGGAAATGTTAGCGACTGCTATTGTGGATGGTTAGAAAAATGTGCTTGTTAGTTTTGTCTGGCTGGTCAGCCATCCAGGGCTTTTCTAATGAGGCAATGAACCCAACAGGGGTGAGGGGATGAGCTGCCAAGCCTTTCACATCAACTTTGTGTGCACTAATTAAACATCATGCCTGGATAAATGGCCCAGGATGACAAAGTCCACAGCTTCTCACAGATGGTTCCAGGAAGTCGCATGGTTGGCTGGAGAGGATTTGGTCATGAATAAGATGCAACCTCAAACCTCCTCCACTGGCTCTGTGTGGCCAGGTACATTAATCTTTCTTTGTATCAGCAGCAAGCTGTGAGGTGAATGGCAGGTGGGCTCCCGAAATCAATTTCCCATTGGTGAGTATCTGCTAAATATGTGCTTATTTCATTATAATATATAAGGAGAGTGACAAATACTAGGCTAGGAGATCAAGCTCTAAAATATTAATTCATTAGAAGGTGTGTTTTTTTCTTTGAACCTATGCTGCTTATCTTGGCAAGCTCCCGTAAATATCCTTTGACCTTTTACAAGCTGGTTTATTTGCTAAGTTTGCTCTCTTCAGTCTTTTGTATTTAGTGGAACTTCTTTGGAATTCCCCTTTACAAAATTTTACACAGGAGAGGAAACCATACATAGTCAAATTCCCCAGAGGATAGAAATGGGTTTGCAAATTATGCAAGATATTGGTCATGCATGCTATGTTCCAATATTAAGGCAACTCCAGTTTAGAGTTTTAGAGTCAGCAAGTTTTCTACACAACACTTGACTAAATCTGGGGGATACTCTCCTTTTTCTGTTCAAGTCCTGCAAATGTAGCAAAACCAAATTTTTTTCCCCACTTCAGCAGTTGTGTGGCCAGCTGATTACAACTTTTTTTCTGTTGTGGTAAAGATATGTTCTCTTGTGAAGTATCTAAAACATCACAATCAGAAGAGCAACAACTACTTAAATGTCTTGAATTTTCTAGTCACCCAGATAGGAATGTGTTCACTGATGCTTACTATACAGATGAGTTATCTACACTCTCAACTAATGTGACCCAAGATCTATGACCCCTCATAGCTTCATCTCACTAACTCATTAGAGCCAAGACTCAACCCCTAGTATAAGCAGACAATGATCTTATTTAGATTTCAAACTCCTGTCCAGATCCAATATTGATATTTGGGGTGTCTTTATTTACTTGGCACCATGCTGAATGCTTTCACATATAGTATCCTGTTAATGCTTTAAAAAACTATAAGAGTAGTACTATTTTTAGTATTTTACATATAGAGACACTGACCCTCCTCAAAAATTTAGTTGATTTGCTCAAGGTAGGAGCTTGGATGGGAACCTGGGGTTTCAAATGTTCATTTTAATGTTCTTTTGTTGGTGATTTGGTATAAGTGATTTCTGTTGTTAATAAGACATGAGATGTTGAGCAATGAAGAAACCACCAAGCCATTTTGATTAATCATGTCCATTCATTAGTCAGCTTGTGGGCATCTTCGGTAGTCTGTACCTTTTTTTTTTTTTGCACAACATTTAGCTTGAGGGTGATGAAGCATAAGGGTTCTCTAATAATACCCCTGTGCATAAATTCAACCAAACTAAATGGTGGGTACAGACTATTTTTTAAAAATGTTAGTGATTAGTCATTCATTTGCTTCAAATAACTGGCCTACGGATGATGTTTAAGGTGGAATTGGGATCATTGCAAGCCCTTGTAGAGACATCTTCTACAATAAAAATTTCTTGCCCTAGAAGAATGATACAAAGTTATTATGGATCTGGGAAACAATGAAAAGTTTAGACTTATTTGTCAAGAAGAATTCTTTGTCCCAGCAAAGACTTGAGAGGAAGACAAATGGTAATAGGGTAAAAGTGCCCTTGAACCTTGATTTCTGTAATAAAAAGATGGGCTCCTTGGTTAATGCGTATGCAGTTACTTTCTGAAGATGAATTTATTCTTGCCTTATTAAAAATGAGCAAGTTAGTTCGCCAACATTCTGTGGCTGAGCAAAGTGGAGGCGAATTATGTGTAATAAGAGGCCATGATTTCTGCCCATCATCTAGAGTTAATAAAGGCCCCAAAGTCCAAGAAACATGTTTCTTTTGATTAATTCAATGCCATAGGATACTTCCTCTTCATTATAAAGTGGGGTAACTTAACCATGGTTGCACTTAGTAGAATAAAAATGTGGTGAAAGTTGAATAGCTCTAGGGTAGCTTGAGGACCTATTTTTGGAGACCATGTGACATGGATTGCTCTTCACTTTATTTCAGAAGGGTGAATACCAGGGAAACTAATGCAATAGACTAAGAAGATAGCATGTTGAACTGCTCTTCCTGGAATCATTCCCAGAACTTTCACTGTTCACTGTTCACTATTCTCTGATGACTCCCAAATTTATATCTTTAGCTCAGAGCTTTGCAATGAACTCCAGACCCAACTTTCAACTGCCTGTTCAGCACTTCCACTAGCATGTCTTGCATACATACACTACTTATCTGACTAACAAAATCTATTGTGCCACTGCCTTCTTGTCTTTCTAATTCTAGCTAGAAATATTCTAGACTCTTCTCTCTTGTTCCCCACATTTGATCAATCATTATGCCACCTTAGAAATATTCCTCAAATCTAATTCATCCACTTTATTTCCCACTCATTCTCACTACCTTAGATTTTCCTTGCCAGAATCATTGCAAACATTTCCCTGATGTCCCTGCCTCCAATTCTCTTCTCACCAATCTCTCATACACTCTGCTGCCAGAATTTTCCTCCTAAAAAATAAAAAATGCCATAATGTAGCCTTCCTGTTTAAAGACCTTCACTGTCTCCTCTGTGCCAGCAAGATAAAGTTCAAACTCATTTGTTCATATGGTTTATAAAGTCTTTCACAATCTGGACTCAACTTATCTTTCCAGCCTCATCACTTGCCACTGCCCTCGACCACACACTCTACACAATCACCAAACTGAACTGTCTTGTTTCATTAACACATGGTATGCTTTCTTCATTCTGACTGTTTGCATGAGCTTTTCCCTCTGCTTACAATCCCCTTGCTTTCCCCGCAAAAGCTCCTAGTCTTCTTTAAAAATAGCACAGTGACTGATAACAGGTATATTTATTAACAATTTATTCTGTTTCATCTCAATTAATTTTTTTTTAAATCCACAAATGTGAGTACTATCACATTTTAAAGAGGAGTTAACTGAGATTTAGAGAGCTTGGGTAATTACCAAAGTTACACAGGGTATTCAGGCTGAGGGACTCCAGAGATCATACTCAACTCTACAGCAGAGAGCTTGAACAATTAAGTGAATGAATGAATAAAGAATAAACAAATAGTACTAGGAAGATTGGAGCTCTGCTTTTGGAGAAACCAAAACATCCTTACCTTTACAGTGGGAGCTACCCGACTCCTTTTGGTACTGAGAATTGTAAATTCATCAGCAGTGAACCTCTTCTCTGGGGATTCTGTGATTACCACCATAACCCATTCCAGGGAAGGTTAATAAGGCCTCCCACTGTGTTCCCACAAACTCATGCCTACACTTCTGTTGGTGGATTGAATTATCAACAATGGCTCAAGTGTCTGTCTTTTCCTCATCAGACAATGAGCTCCAAGAGAATCGAGAATATGTCTTGTTCCTCTTTGTACCTGCTGCAGTTCCCAACGTGATATTTGGTACAGAGTAATCATATGGTGTGTATTTCTAGAATAAATCAGTGAATGCTCTAAACACCCTCGCTTTGGTCTAGAGTAGATATGTCATAGATACTACAATGCATAGGTATTTCTGTTCGTATTTCCACTCAATGGGCTTATACCTCAGAGTAAATGTGAATTGGAAGCTATGATTCTGGTGTTCCTATGTCTCTCCAAGTTGCCATGTGTGCGAGCATCTGGCCATGCGGATTCTATGTCAAGAGTTTAAGAAAGAGTTTATTTTATTTTTTAAAATAAATTTATGGCCTATAAATATAAGGTAATGATTTTCTCTGGTGCTCAAAGTATTGGTGGTCCATTCTAATTGTAGAGGAAAAATTGTTTTTGGCAGGGGTGGAGGACTTCGAAAATTGTTGAAGAATTGTAGTAGATGAAACTTTATGGATAATTGAAGAAATTTTAGAAGTAATTTTTTTCACTACATTGACTTTTTTACTTAAAACTATACTGGATACTAACCTTCAAATAAGATGTACCTGTCTCCTATTGAGTGGTGGGAGAATATTGATGTAATAGCTTAAGACGATACTGAAGTTCCAATTTGACTTCTAGATTTCTCCGATTTATAATTTGTCAAAATTATATAGGGCAACTAGAAGTGTTTTCATGAATTTGTCTTCCCTTAGTTGTGTGATTGGTATGCTATCTCTGCTGCATAGACATATGCTGGCTGCCTGGGCCAAGCTAAAACTACTGAGCTAAATACTAGCTATCAGGGAGGGCTGGCAAAACTGTGGGAGTTTGTGTAGGGGAGATAGGATAGCAAAGTTCATACAAGGGCCGTGGTCAGCAAACTGCGGCTCTTTGGCCCCTTGAGTGTGGCTCTTCCTAAGCCTTAGGAGTACCCTAATTAAGTTAATAATAATGTACCTACCTATATAGTTTAAGTTTAAAAAATTTGGCTCTCAAAAGAAATTTCAATCATACTGTTGATATTTGGCTCTGTTGACTAATGAGTTTGCCGACCACTGGGCTAGGGGAAAGGGTAAAAATGGGGGTGATAGTTTGGAGCAGTGGTCAGGGCTTACATCAATATCAGGATAGCAAAAGAAAGATGCTAGATTTCCTGAGTGACAGTCATAATCTTGGGGTTGGCGTTAAAATGAGAGAGGTAGGCAGTGCCCTCAGCCACCACCTGGATCTGTCTCTTGCTCCCTCAGCCTCCTCCGAGACCAGCCAACACCGGTTTTTTTTTTACCTTATCTCCTTACTGCTGAATGAGCTCCCAAATTCGTCAGAATTATTCCACTGAGGTGGAGGCTGCCATCAACCACCTGGCCAACCTGCATCTGCGGGCCTTGCACACCTACCTCTCTTGGGGCTGCTATTTCGACCTCAACGATGTGGCTCTGGAGGGGGTGGGCCACTTCTTCCATGAGTGGGCTGAGAAGAAGCTCGAGGGCCGAGCGTCTCTTACTAGTAAAAATGCAAAACCAGCGCGGTGGTTGCATTCTCTCCAGGACGTGCTGAAGCCTCCCCAGGTGAGTGGGCAAAACTCAGGGCCATGGAAGCCTGTACGGTCATGGAGAGGAGCCTGAACCGGCCCTTTTGGAGCTGCCGGCCCTGGGTTCTACCCGTGCAGACCCTCATCTCTGTGGCTTCCTGGAGAACCACTTCCCAGATGAGCAGGTGAAACTCATCAGGAAGATCGGCGACACCTGACTCACCTCCACAGGCTGGTCGGCCCGAGGCTGGGCTGGGCGAGTATCTCTTGGAAAGGCTCACCCTCGGGCAATCCACTTGGGTCCCCTCCCTGCAGCACTGAGCTTTTTCGTAATAAAACTATTTTCACTCAAAAAAAAAAAGAAAAAAAAAAGAAAAAAGAAACACTCATGCGCAAGCACACCAGGAGCATTTGAGGGGCCCTCTGCATTCCTGGGGTCTGGCTTCTGTGCAAGCCTCTCCCCAAACCACGAGCTATTCTTTTAAGCACCCTGGAGCCCTCTCCCATACACTGGACCAAATGAAACAATAAAGCTTTTTGCAGCTAAATAAATAAATAATAGAACGAGAGAGGTAAAAGTTGATAGGAGTAAATCAGCATACAAAATAGCTGAGCTTTGGTGAAGGCCCAGTCAGTTCAGAGCAGTTTTCTTGGAAAATCGTTACATGATTTAAATATAAATGTGTCACCTTAGACCTGCTTCTGCCAGGTGACATGAAACAGCTCAGTAAGTACAATTCACCGCCACCCATCCCCCCTCCCCAACCACTACAAATATAACTCTAAAGGACTAGAAAATAATGTGGATCTTGACTACCTCTTCTAGAAGGGCTACTCCAGAAGTCTACACATTATATCATCAGCAAAATATATTAAAATTTTTCTTCACTCACCCTTGTGTCCAAGCACATGAAAAAAAAAGTCTCTTCTTTCTCAATCTCTGCTTCTCTCTCAAGCTTTGACCCTTTTCCTATCTCCCTTGCTCCTTCATTTTCCTTTTCCCAGTCATGACAATGCTCCCCTTCCTATTAGGGGAATATTTCTCCTTCCTGGCCCAGAGCAGGATTCTGGTATATGCAATTTTCTAGCTCCTTGTAGATATTTACATCAGCACTCCTTTGTGAAGACTCGGGGAAGCCCCAACTTCATGCCTTTTAAGATCTATTTCTTCAAAGCTCTCTAGACCCTGGGAAATTTTATGGGGAAAAGGAGTTCCAAAGGGAAAGCATGTAACCTGAAATGGCCTTTCCCAAATGATGGTTGCTTCATCAAAGATCATCTGTTGGCCAACTTGGCCAAGGCTAGGATTTGCAAAGTCCTCACCACTGGCAAGAACATCCAGGACCAGACTGTCCAAAGCCACTGTGTATGGTGCTGCTGAAGAGTTTGTGGTTGCAGCTGCATTGTCCACAGAGCCTAGTTACAAGGCAACAGTCAAGTGAAGGGCATGGCTAACGGGCAGTGCTGGCTTGAGGACACTAATTGTCAATGGAAAGTTGTCAATTCTTTCTTTGAAGCCATGCAAATGAACTGGTGCAAAGGCAAAATTCAGAATGAATGAATGACATGGGCTCATCTAGTTTTTCAGAGAATACTTTGGGAGGTTTTCTGTCAATTTGTTGAAGTTGGGATATTCAAATGATATTAATGATATTACAAGTGAGAACTATATACATTTATACAAATAATTTGAAAGTATCTACTAAGAGCCCATTCATTTCATTACAAGTGTCTGTCCAATAAAATAAGCCTAAATATTTTAAAAATTTAAAATTTTATGCATAAGGACGCCCATTGCAATGTTCTTTATAATAGAGATTAATTTGTAATAGTTTAAAGGACTATTCTGTTGAGAAAAATATTATACAAACCATGATAACCATGCTCAAATGATAATTAAGCAGCCGTTAACCTGGCACAGGTTATGCCCATGTTATAATGTTCAATGTAAGAGATACATTGAAAAGTAAGACTTAAAGTTATATATCCATTATGGTGAAAACTTTATAAAAATATATACAACTACATACACACACACATACACACACACGTGTCTATATATATACACACTAGTACTAGAGGCCCGTTGCAGGAAGATTCCTGCAAGAATAGGGCTTCCTGCGGCTGGAGCGAAGCAGAGAAGGGAGCAAAACCCGCCAAGGCAGGCTTTGCTCCCACCTCCGCCACCCCGCTTGCTTCCCTCCCATCTCCGCTGCCCCGCTTGCTTCTCCGCAGCTTCCCTCCCTTCTGCAGAGCTTGGCTTCCTTCTACGTTGTCTTCAGTCTTCACTCTGCACCTGCATATGCAAATTAACCGCCATCTTTGTTGGGTTAATTTGCATACTCATCTGATTGGCTGGTGGGTGTAGCGGAGTGACACCAATTTGCATGTTTCTCTTTTATTAGTGTAGATAACTATATACCTGTATATCTATATATCTATATATCTATATCTATATATACTTGGGATGCTGCTGGAACTATGGGTTTTCCCTCATTTTTCTACTTTTTTATATTTAATATTTTTTCTATAAAGACCATGCACTTCTTTTATAATAATCCTATCTAATAAAAGATAAAAAGGGTAATTGACCATACCTTCACTACGCTTCCCATTGGCTAATCAGGGCGATATGCAAATTAACCGCCAACCAAGATGGCAGCCGGCAGCCACGCAGCTGAAGTGAGCAGGAGGCTTGCTTGCTCCAGTGATGGAGGAAGCCAAGGTTCCCCGCCTGCCACGGCCCGGCTCTGAGCTCCAAAAGCAACAGCTCCAAAAGCAACAAAGTTTCAATTATAGAAGCTAAACAAACCCCAGATACCTGCTTTCAGCAGGCCCTGGCCTCAGAGCTGGTGAGCAAGATGGCAACAAAGTTTCAATTATAGAAAGTAAAAAAATCCCAGAATAAAAAAAGAAAAAAGAAAAAAAGGAGAGGTTGGGAGCTTCAGTTGCCAGCCAGCCTGAAAACAGCCCTCAGCCCCTCACCCAGACTGACCAGGCACCCCATTGGGGACCCTCACCCTAAAGGGGGTGTGGCCAGCCTGAAAACAGCCATCAGCCCCTCACCCAGGCTGGCCAGGCACCCAAGCGGGACCCCCACCCTGATCCGGGACACCCTTCAGGGCAAACCAGCCGGCACCCACCCGTGCACCAGGCCTCTATCCTATATAGTAAAAGGGTAA
>NW_005354595.1:4178846-4183486 GCF_000412655.1 Myotis brandtii
GGCTGCCAGAGGGATGTCTGATTGCCATCTTAGGCCCAATCCCCCGGGAAGCAGACCTAAGCCAGCAGGTGGTCATCCCCCGAGGGGTCCCAGACTGCGAGAGGGCACAGGTCGGGCTGAGGGACTCCCCCCCCCCCAGTGCACAAATTTTTGTGCACTGAGCCTCTAGTAATAATAATAATAATTGTAAAGGTTTGTAAAATATTTAAATACAATTCCAAATGGAACAGCAGCCGTGGGCACTGAAGTCTATTGCTATAAACTAAATTTTCTTTCTTTTTGATTTCATTCCCCTTGTAATGACACCTCACAACGCAATTTCCAGCATCATCAGCTGTGAGATTGTTGTAATCTCAAGGAATGCATGCTGGTCTTAACAACCATGGCAACAGACTTGGAAAAAAAGTTAAATGGAATGTGTCTGATTAAGGATCTACCACAACTCAGTTCAATTTGAATCTTACTCTCCTGGTTGATGATGGAGCTCTGTGGTACCACCAGACATGCATCTGCCCCTTACTCCCTAGATGGCCTTTAGCTCTCACCTATTTTTTGAACCTCAGTTTTCCTCTCTTTAAAACAAGGATATAGTACCTACATCAGAGAGCTGCTGACTAGAGCCAACGAGGCAATTAATATACAGAAAAGCACTGTGCAAACATTGCTAGTTCAGTATGTAGGAAAATCACCTGACGTGGCTGTTGAACAAACTGGACTTTCTCTGGCTCAGCCAGTGACTGTGTCCTAGGCCATCAGAAGATGACCCACCACTCTTGATCTTTCCTTGTTTCATTTGTAAAATGGTATTCACCTTAAAAGTTAGTATAAGTGTTGGAAATGGTATGGGTTTAAAAATGCCTCATGAAACCTTTAGAATTAGTAACCACTATTTTTAAGTATTTATCAAAAGCAACTTGACCTATATTCCCTGAATATGCTCCAGCCCTTGGCATTCATTATATTCGAATAATCAAGAACTCTTGATGACAGGTTATGGGCACTGCTAACGATGTTTCTGGATTCCAGTCTAATGGATTCCGAAGTGCATGCTCGGCTTTCTTTTTGGAGAACTTGCACTTCACATTGTTAAATTTGTGAGTGGAGTTTTAATGTGTGTCTCTGTGCTAGGTGGGGTTTGCTATATCTGAAATTCACCATAGAGATTCTGGGATGGGTACTTTCTTGCTCTGGTAAGTTAGTGATTTAATGATTTTTTGTTTATGCTTGGTAGAAAGCACTTCTTGGGAAAGCTCTTTTCCTTGGTTTCTGAGAGACTTAATCATGCAGCCTTGTTGATAATATAGAGATTATTACTGGGCCGTTAAATGTGACCATACTGTTTCAATTCAGTGAGACCTACAGAAATTGGTTCATTGTAGTCTTTTCAGAGAGGGTAATCTTGAATTATGTATATTAATAAATTCCCAAATCTGCAGTCTCAAGGCAGAAGGTTTGTGATTCAAATAGCTCTGCCCTAAGCAGGATGTTGATTTTATTTGTAAAATGCCCATCTCTAAACAATGACTAATGATGAGAAGAGAAGTGCCTCTTTTAATAATTTGGTCATTTAACTTCATATCCTCGCCTTAGGCAAAGCAAAATCTATGAGAATTCTTACCATCTGGAAGTTCTCTGTCTGGCTGATTGTGGATTGAATGAAAGCACCCAGCACAGGAGTTCTGTGAAGATGGGTGATTGACATGGACTCTTCACTCTACTAGTCCAGGTAACCATTTAAGCACATAATGTACCCAGTGTCAGGGTGATGTCAGGATTAATTTGTTTCTCTCTCTGTCTCTCTGTCTCTCCTACTCCCTTCCATTGTCTCTAAAAATTAATGGAAAAATATCCTCAGGTAAAGATACACACACACACATACACACACACCACAATCAACTGTTAAAGAGGGTAGTTTTTGTCAAGTGGATGGCTGAGAGCCTTGCTGAGTTTGATATGTTAGGTTGGGAAGCAAGAACTGAGGGGGGGGGGGGGGGGACTTTTTTAACTATAGAGATTCTGGGAGGAGTGTCTTGTGGGGCGTACGTCAGAAAAGAAACTCTCTCTAGAGGTGGAGTGGCCTGAAAGGATTTTCAAAGATGAGAAATATTTAATCTGAGATTTTCAGTTGTTTGGTTGAAGACTTGCTGTCAGACCCCTTTACCCAATGCTGTGTGTGTGCAGCCAGTTAAAAAAAAATCGTTGGTTGGTTTTGTGTTGTTGTTTTCTTCCATAGAAATTGGTAAAGGGGCCCAGTTTAACCTCTGGTTTCACATTTTGTAAGTGTGGTATAATGAATCAGGATTCCAGGAAGCAGGCAAAGGCTTGGCTCATGAGCCCTCTGGGAATTTGCAAAACTCTTGGAGAAGGATTTGACTTTCCATAAATCACTGAGATGGGATGCAAGTCAAATGTCTAGATCTTGAGTGTCAAGCCTCAGGTGATATCTGGGTTATGTTTTGCAAGACTACATTTTGCCCTCAAAATAGCAGGAGAGGTCATGAGGCATAGTGAAAGGAGGCAAAATTTGGAATAAGAGGACCAGGTTTGTATTTTGACTCTGCAATGTACTGTTTAGAGCCTCAGTTTTATAATTTATAAAATATACCTACTCACCCAGCATATATGAAAATAAAGATAAAATATGTAGCATATACTAGCATATAGTGTGTGCCCCATACATGTATAGTTCATCATATTTTAAAATATAGTTGATTCAACTCTCAAATCTGTAAAATGCATTAGTCAGCACAGGCTAGATTGTGCCTCATAACAAAAAAGTCCCCAATTGTTAGTGGTTTCAAGCAACAAGGTTTGTTTCTCACTTGCTCTATATGTGCATGGTGCAGTGTCTAGATGAAGCAGTTATTATCATTATCCATCATGAGAGAAAGGAAAAAAACTTTGAAAAGTCTAGAATGAACTCTTGAAGGAAATGTAACATTCTCATGTGCCTGGAAGGCAGAAAGCTGAAATTATGTGGCAAACAGCACCAAGACTAACAAAACAGTACTTATTCTTTACTGTTTGTCTAATCTCTTCATGAAGGCTGGGGCATGGGTTTGTTAGACAGCAACTTTCTGAAGGAATGCTAGAAAGTTTCTTTAGAGTACTGTACCATCCCGTGATCAAATTAGCCTCTGGTTCACAGCAGAGGATTGCTTCAATCTACCATAATGATTTTGAAGCAATGTACTTTAAACATCATTTAATTGAATCAAAGATTTTGAAAGTGCAAGTGCAGGATTTCCCAATGCAAGTTCTGATATGCTCAATTTTATGGCATTTGAAGCTTATTTTTCTGTCTCAATAAGAGGTAAAGATATTTTATACTCTGAGTCAAACAGAATAACTATTGGTAAAATCAAATCACCAAAGTGTTGAATATAAAGCATCTTAGTACTATTATATCTCACTGTGATATATTTAAGGCTAACAAACATATCTGTATACATGTATGTATGCATGTGGATACACTCTGAGAAGATGTACACTCTGAAAAGAGAAGTGTCTCTAAAGGTAAATTGTACTGATGTTCTCTGTGCCATTAAAAATGAAGGTGTGGGAATTGACAGAGTTGGGTTTGTGAAATGATCATAAAAATAGACAGATTTCTGGCCAATCTGTGTTCCTTACCCTTTCTCCCACCTGCCTGGAATTCTCATCGGCCATGCTGATTTGCCCTCTCTCCCCGCTAATGCTATTACTGCTATGTATAGACCCACCTCATTTTCTCTCCCTAGAACAGTGGTTCTCAACCTTCCTAATGCCGCGACCCTTTAGTACAGTTCCCCATGTTGTGGTGACCCCAATTTCATTGTTACAAATTGAACATAATTAAAGCATAATGATTAATCACAAAAACAATATGTAATTATGTATGTGCGATGGTCTTAGGTGACCCCTGTGAAAGGGTCATTCGACCCCCAAAGGGGTCGAGACCCACAGGTTGAGAACCGCTGCCCTAGAAGATACTCACTCCTTAATTACTTAGTTTACATTTCATGTCTTCTGTGAGACTGTCTACATTTTCTCAAAGAGACCAAACTGCTCCCCACTCTGTAATCCCAAAGCACTTTGATGGTGATTCTTTGATAGCACTTAGCACACTGCATTGTAGTGGTCTGTCCACAGCCCCCCTCTCTTCCCCCCTCCCCCCACCGGCCAGCAGTTATTTCTATATCACTAGCACCAAGCATAATTCCTGGTAGCTAGAGGATGTCACATGAATAACTGAAAGGCATGAAGCCAGGGCTTGACACCAGGTCTTCTAACCATGACTGCTGCACATGCTCCATTTTTTTTTCACACTGCTCTGAATGGTTTAGCAGTAGAGGTGTTCTCCTTAAGATAAAGGTTGAGATCCTCATAATAAGATACGTTTCTTACTAGAACCTGTGTGCGTGGAGGACAAGGATCTTTTCTGACTTATTCACCGCTATATTGCTGGTGCCTAGAAGAGTATCTGATATCTATATATATAAAAAGCCAGAGACCAGAACGCTGTAACAACTGGAACAACTGGTCCCTATGACGCCCACTGTGGCCAGCGAACCTGCTGGATCTGGGGATGGGGCCACGGGCCAACCCCCATAGCCCCTCCCCCCAGCTGGCCCTGCCCCTGATTGCCCCCCCACCCCAAC
>NW_005354595.1:4183848-4187836 GCF_000412655.1 Myotis brandtii
GACCCCTCCTCCCAGCCAGCTTCACCCCTGATCACCCCCCCACACCAATCGGGGGCAGGGTTGGCCGGCCCACTGCCCACAGCCCCTCCCCACGGCCAGCCCGGCCCCCAATCAGCCCCCCCACCCCAATCAGGGGTGGGACCTGCCGGCCAACCTCCTGCCATCTCCTCCTCCCAACAGGCTTGGCCCCAATCCACTCCGATTGGGGCTGGGCTGGCCGGACCCCACCCATGCACAAATTCGTGCACTGGGCCTCTAGTATAATATAATATGGAGGCAACAAACATTTATTGAATGAATAAGTGAAATATCATTAGAAGACATATCAACCATTATTACCATTGGGAATTTTAAAACTTAATATTGTTTCTCCCAGTAGGCCAGGCAGAGGGAATAGGACACTGGGCAGATACATTGAGATGTTGAGGGAAAAGAGACAAGGTTCAGAGTGTGGGGTCATCCAGGATGCTCAGGTCATTTTGTGGTAATAATAAGGAACTCTGTGATCCCTGGGGCTTAACTGATACTTCTCTGTGTTAAAAGGAACAGGGTGACCTTGAACCACAGGCTACTTACTTTTCCACCAGACATGTGGCTATCATCCAAATCCTTGCAGACTCCAGTGTCTGGGTTATAATGTTTCTTCTTTATCAGAATCATGTAAGTGAAACTGTCATCTCTCTTAATAAACCTCAGACCCAGACCCTCCAAGTTTGGCAACAGAGGAGGAAGCCCAGGTGGGGCAAGCTGGCAGAACCTGGTTGCCATGACTCCAGCTTGGCCAAGATTTCTCTTCCCCCATAGATTTCTCTGCCACCACCCAGCCTGCTCCCTTAACAATATGTTGGCCAAAGTGTACACAGACATTAATTGGCTCCAGTGTATAAATGAAGTGGATAAATTTGTGTGTTTTTTCCCATGGGACATCCTGGATTCATGTCTTGGCCTTTTGCTATGACAAATTCTAAGCCTCAGTTTCCTCAAGTGTAAAATAGGGGCTGGAGGTAGTGTTATGGACTGAATTGTATCCTTCCCCCAAATTCATATGTTGAAGCCCTAATTCTAATTGTATTTGGAGATAGGGCCTTTAGGGATGTAATTAAGGTTAAATGAGTTCATAAATTAATAATGATAATGATAATAATAAATAATAATAATAAATGTGAGACTTAATCCGATTGGATGGAGTCCTTACAAGAAGAAGAAGAGGTACAAGAGATTTATCTCTCTTTGTAAAAGCACAAGGAAAGGCTACAGGAGGACACAGTGAGAAGGCAGCTGTCTACACACCAGGAAGAGAACCTTCACCTGAAACCAGATTTGCCTGCACCTTGACCATGGATTTCTAGCTTCCAGAACTACAAAGAAATAAGTCTGTGGTGTAAGCCGCCCAGTCTGAGGAACTTTGTTATGGCAGCCAGAGCACACTGATACCAATAGTATCTAAGAGAGCTCTTTGGGGAAATAATAGCAAAGCTCTCGATGAGGACTCAATAAATGTAAGTTATTTGTTGTAGCGGTATTCAACCAGCTGAGAAGATGATTCATAAATAAGACTTGACTAGAGGTTCCAGGATAATGCATGGAACATAGTCACATACAAAGAGGTACCTGGTTTTTTACAGGGATGACTGACTGGTGGGGTGTCACCTGCTTAATGGCAGGCTCTTCACCAACTTTTAAAACTTTATCCTGTGGCCTGTCTCAGACATAGATATCAAAATAGGCCCATGAGTCATAGAAGAACTATATATGGGATTGGCAAAAGTAGGTCTATAGTTGTGAGTATGCAAAATAGAGTTTATCCCTATTTATTAATTACTGTATGATTTATTTGTAAGCTTACTTTTGCCTACCACAATAAAAGAGGCTTTACTCACAAATTTAGATTCAGCTAACATGCCCTGAATTCCGCCCGTGTACTAGGTAACCTCATACACTTTCTTTTAGGAAATCTTTACAACAAACCTACGAGGTAGGACTAATATTGTTATCTTCTTTTAACATCTGAAGAAATAGAAAGATTAGGTGATTTGTACGGCTACCAAGTTACAACAACTTTCTGAGTCAAACCCAAACCTTCTGACCAGGGTAGGTTCAATGCCATTTTGTCTTGCCTAGAAAGGTGAGTTTCTCAGGGGCCAGGCCTCAAACAGGAGGCCAAGAGCTGCAGGCAGTGAATGCATAGCCAGCAAGCAGTCAGTAAACATGACAGGAGGAAATGAAATGAACAAATGAATGGAGTGAATGGTTGAAAAAGCCCTGGGGCACTCCATACTTCCTCCAGTAGTTTTCCAGCTCAGCTCCTCGATAGCTGGTCATCTCGGAAGATTTTATTTCATTCTGATTTTCAAAGGCACTCTGTCAAATTTTCTTTTCCCCACAACTGCTCTTGGCCAGGCAAGGAAGTAAGCAGGCACATTTTCTTATGGTTTATTCTCTTGGGGACTAAATGCATCCTGGCAGTTTGCTGAATCTCTGGGTCACGGGGCTAATGTTTTTGTTTTTGTTTTAATAATTCTTTATTGTTGAAAGTATTACATATGTTCCCCTCTTTCCCCCATTGACCCCCGGGGCCCCCACCTCCCCGCCCCAGGCCCTCGCTGCCCCATTGTCTGTGGCCACAGTAATGTTTGTTTGTTTATTAATTCATTCATTTAAAAAAATACATTTTTATTAATTTTAGAGAGAGAGGGAGAGGGAGAGAGAAACATCAGTGAGAGAGAAACATTGATCAGTTGCCTCCTGCACGCCCCCTACTGGGGATCAAGCCAGAACCAGGGTAGTTGCCCTGACGGAATCGATCCAGTGATCCCCTTGGTGCATGGGACAATGCTTAGTCCACTGAACCACACTAGCCAGGCGACAGGGCTAATCTTATTCCTAGTTCCCCCAATACTTACTCAAAGGACTTATTGCTGGGGAGATCAGACAAGATGGCACAAAGGACTCTAGATAGAGGGTGGGGACATTTGGGTGGAAATTATGATGCCACTACTTACAGGCTGATTAATTTTTGGGGAAAATAATCTTTCTGAGCCTTATTTTATTTATGGGAGTGATAACATCTATATAAAAATAGAGTCCAAAGCCTGACACGGTCCAGCACCAACAAAACCCGGACCCAGTTGTGAAATTGTGTGTAACTTTACATGGACCAGAGAGCAGAAGGTGGTATCTTGTGTTTAAGAGACATTCACAACAGTAGCATGTTTATTACCAAAAATCAAAAGTAAACCGTGTTGACATTATACTTGTCCCCTTATATAGGGTTTGGTAGGAGAGACCCCCAAAGGTCTTAGTTTGGGTGGGAAGTTTTGTTATTGTGGTGGTGGTTGCTTTTCGTTTTTATGATACAACCACAAGACATTCTATTATCCACTGACATGTGAGAAGCAGTGGACTGGGATGCCTGGTCATGAAAAAGCTACACCATGCGCCACCTTGCTGACCTCTGACCTCTGGCTTTGCCTCCCAGGACTCCTGGCTTCTTTAGCTCCAGCCCTCCCTGGCCATGCTGACCACTCTTGTACGTGGTCCCTCTGTCTGGAATGTTCTTTTCAGTTCTCTGCTCAAATATCAACATATCGCTGACACCTTCCCTGGCTACCTTACATAAAAGAACAGCCCCTCATTTTCCCTCATTCATTCTCTCTCTCTCTCTCTCTCTCTCATGCTTTATCAGACATTGACCTCTTTTCCTTGTCTCCCTGTATCCTTGAGGGCGTGGAATTTGCCTCTTTTGATTATTGCTCTATCTGGAACACTCAGAACAGTGTCTACAACACGGTAGAAACTTAGTAAGACACAAGTCTTAAAAGAGTAAGTGCATATTCTTATCATTATTAGCATGGTTAATATTCTGATAATGAGAGTTTTTCCTGGGGAGATTGAATTATTTCTACCTCTTTTAAGCTGTCCTTGAACTTGGTCATCTCTGGTTTTCCTAACCAACACTGACCCTCAGAAGACCTTGTATCTCCATTGC